>NC_079189.1:7942184-8242184 GCF_029499605.1 Hyla sarda | reverse complement strand
TTATCTTGCACCATGTATGGAGTACCCCCCTGTAGATAGTTTGCCCTATGTACCTAGGACCCCCTTTAAGTCGTTTGCCCCCTGTATATAGGACTCACCTGTAGGTAGTTTGTCCCCTGTCTCTAGGACCCTCCTGTAGTTAGTTTGTCCCCTGTCTCTAGGACCCTCTTGTAGGTAGTTTGCACCCTGTACATAGAACCCCTCTGTAGGTAGGACCCCCTGTACTTAGCTTGCACCTGTAGGTAGGATCCCCTGTAGACAGTGTGTACCCTGTAGTGATGAGTGGCAGGGGCCATATTTGATGTCGCGATATATCGCAAATATATTGACGAATATTCGTCCTATGTTCGCGAAATTCTCATATTCACTTTGTTCGTTCCCTTTTTTTTTCCATGCAAAAATTCGTAATGACATTTGCATAGTGCGCATGCGCGATTATATCTTTCACCTAAAAAGAAGGGAGGGATAAGTGTCCCCTGGAAGTGCCAATATTCGCGAATATCTGCATGTTCACATTTACGAAATATTCGCGCTCCACACCGACTCACATAGTAAATAATATTGGAGCCTTCTTTGGACCACAAGCTGGAAGCAAGGAGAGATGATCACTTTTTTTTGTTGTGATGTGAACTGTGAAAAAAAAAAAAGAGAAAAAAACGAATATTCGTCAATACGAATATAAATAGCTATATTCTAAATATTCGCGAAATTGCGAAGTACCGATATTTGCGGTTAAAATTTGCATTTCGAATATTCACACTCAACACTACTACTCTGTAGGTAGGACCCCCTATAGGTAATTTGCCTCCTGCACATAAGACCCCTGAAGATCACCACTGTCTTCTCCTGCTTCTTGGCTGGAAGTGTCTCTATCTATTGGACGTCCACATGAAGTCACTCTATGCATTTCCCAGAGGGAGAGATTGTCACGGCCTCTCGTGGCCATAGTCAGTATTACTAGAGGCTGATGCTCCGCTCGTCCGGGCGCCATCTTTCCCACCGGACTGTCATGGCACACCCTGTAGGTTCTTGTGGCATTTTGGTTGGTGGGCCACATGAAATGATGCTGCGGGTCTTATACAGTCTATGCCCACGGCTCCCCACCCCTGATCTAAACCATTCCATTGTTGCTCTGACCGTATGTTTAGGGTCATTGACCTGCTGAAAAATGAATCTTAGACCCAGCCTCAGGTCTTTTGCAGACTGCGTTAGCTTTTCTACAAGGATTGCCCTGTATTTGGCTCCATCCATCTATCCATCATTTCTGACCATGGCATGATGCCACCACCACCATGTGTTAATGTGCGGATGGTGTGCTCAGGGTCATGGCCAGTGTTAGGTTTCTGCCATACACACAGTGTTTTACGTGGCTTGTGGGAAACTTTAAATGGGATTACTTATGGATCAAAAATGGCTTTCTTCCTTTCCCTCCTCCATGAAGGTCAGATTTGTGGAGTACACGACGAATAGTTTCCCTGTGAACAGATTCTCCTACCTGAGCTGTTGATCTTTGCAGCTTCTCAACAGTTACCATGGACCTCTTGGTCACTTCTCTGAATTATTTCCCCTTGCCCGGCCTGTCAGTTTGGGTGGATGGTCTTGGTCTTGGTAGGTTTGCGGTTGTGCCATATTCTTTCCATTTTCTGCTGATGGATTTTATAGTGCTCTGTGAGATATATATTTTTTTCAAACCTAACCTTGCTTTGTACTTCTCCACAACTTTATTTCTGACCTGTTTGGTGAGCTCCTTGATCTTCTTGCTGCTGGTTGTTCAGCAATGCTCTCTAACAAACTCTGATGCCTTCACAGAACAGGCTTGTTTGTTTTGAGGTTAAATCGCAAACATGTGACATGCCAAATGTGATTCGGAAAGGCAATTTGTCCCACCAAATCTTTGTCGTCCCCCCCCCCCTCAAAAAATTGATGGACTATTTATGTGTTGGTCCATTACATGCAATCCCAATGAAATAAATTTGAATATGTGTCCCAAATGGCAGGAAATGCTGGGGGAGCAGATCCTGCGCTTGTGGTTTGTAGGCACCCTTTTGGTTCAACTGTGAGGCCTGCAACATATCACCCAACTTGGGTGGGGCTCATAACCTTCCTTCCATTGTATGTGTGCTTTGCCACACTGGAGGTAACTGGGAGCAGGCTGTGAGTCGGACCTAATGCCACTGTAATTGCCCACTGGCCCCTGGTATTGCTCATACAGGTAGGTTGAGTGTTAGGTCCCATGCCCCTTGAGAAACCTTGGCATTGGTGTGCGGGTTCAGGTATGTCTTTCATATAAGGATATACTGGCTAATGTCTCAATTTTAATATAGTTTAGAGGGTTAGTCATATGTTACTGTCTACATCTACCACAGTAGTGAACCTACATTTATGTATTAATCTGTGTTAATACCATGACAAAACGTGGAATTTCAAGTGGAGTGAATACTAATGCAAGGCACTGTACATTGGTTAATGCTGTGTGCATACATTTGGATTTACCACTAAATAAATGCAGTCCCCTGACAACACCCCAAAATATTTAACTAGAAACCTAAATAAATACAGACCCCACTCAGGAAAAAATGATTGACTATACAGTCCCATAATAAGTAAATAGGGTCCCTCTGTCTGTAATTTAATCTCAGTACAGACACACTTGCTCTGTGAAGGCCTCAGAGTTTGTTAGAGAGCATTACTGAACAAACAGCAGCATGAAGATCAAGGAACTCACCAAACAGGTCAGGGATAAAGTTGTGGATAACAAAAGTTATAAGAAAATATTCCAAGCTTTGAACATCTCACGGAGCATTGTAACATCCACCATAAGAAAATGAAAAGAATATGGCACAACCGCAAACCTACCAAGACAAGGCCGTCCACCCAAACTGACAAGACAAGCAAGGAGAAAAATTATCAAAAAGAATAGTAGAAAAAGAAAAACTACTCCAGGATTGACTCCAGTATTCCAGATATTATCTGACTAGAGCTCTATACAGCAGGATCCCAATCGGCTTCATCCTATGATTATACCTACAGCTAAGCATCCCATCTGCTTTTCCTACTGCCCGGCCCCACAGTTGACTCATTTTGAGGCTTTGAGAAATGACTTCTCCTAAATCTTTCTTGAGTTACACAAAACTCCCAATACCAGACAGACTTCTGCCCAAGCACATTACTTTACATTTGGAAACATTAAATTGCAGTTTCCATTTTTTTCACCACTTTTTTCTGTAGGTTATGCTGCTTTAGCACCATGACGGGTTCTAGCGTCTGCTGAGGTGGTGCAAAGCTATTGGGGCATCGTCTCTCCTTGGGCTAAGTCTCTTTTAATTCTCTTGTCACAGACTAGGCTAAGAGTAACACTGGGCAGACATATGTGTGGCCCTTAACTGTCTCACACCATCTGTTTCTACCTTTTGGGGTGCTCCTTAATAGAGTGGCCTCAACCACAGTGCCGGTCCCTATGCAGGGCGTAGTATTGTAGTCAGGGGAAAGTAAAACTACTGAACAGCAGTAGAAGAAGTAACTGAATGCACAAACAAACGTATAATCAAAGGCAAACAAGCCAAGACGGTAACAGAGATAGTGGTGCGGTACAGAACCAGAACACAATAGAGTAGCTAGGAAAACAGGTCAAGAATATGAACAAGATACACAAGACAAAAGCAAACCAGAGTCAGGGACAAGGAAAGTTTCTTTATCACAGGTGTTACGATTCGGCAGGCTGGATGTGCATCCTCTGTGTCAGCGAGGGATTGGCGTGGACCGTGTCGGTGGACCGGTTCTAGGTTGCTACTGGTATTCACCAGAGCCTGCCGCAAAGCGGGATGGTCTTGCTGCGGCGGTAGCAACCAGTTCGTATCCACCGGCAATGGCTCAACCTCGCTGACTGCTGAGAATGCGTGGGACAGAAGGACTAGACAGAGGCAAGGTCAGACGTAGCAGAAGGTTGGGGCAGGCGGCAAGGTTCGTAGTCAATGGCGATAGCAAGAGGTCAGGAACACTGGTAAGGCAAACACTATAAACGCTTTCTCTGGCACAAGGCAACAAGATCCGGCAAGGAAGTGAAGGGGAAGTGAGGTTAAATGAGCAGGGAGCAGGTGGAGGCTAATTAGACTGATTGGGCCAGGCACCAATCATTGGTGCACTGGCCCTTTAAATCTTAGAGAGCTGGCGCGCGCGCCCTAAGTAGCGGAGCCGCGTGCGCCAGGATGAGACAGCCGGGGATCGGGACAGGTGGGTGACTTGGATGCGATTCGCGAGCGGGCGCGTCCCGCTATGCGAATCGCATCCCCGCCGGCAGTGTCAGTGCAGCGCTCCCGGTCAGCGGGTCTGACCGGGGCGCTGCAGAGAGAGGAACACCGCGAGCACTCCGGGGAGGAGCAGGGACCCGGCGTAACAGTACCCCCCCCCCCCCTTAGGTCTCCCCCTCTTTTTGTCCGGATGTCGCTCCACATGGGACGAGGACATTGGGAGCGATTGTAGAGTCTCCTTCTGGAGGACAGTGAAGTCTTGGATATGCTCATCAACAGCAGGAAGTTCAGAAGGAGTGGGAATGGGGAGGGGGGGCAGAGGGTAAAGCTTGGCACGGGGAAGAGTGTTACCAGGACGGGGGCTATGAGGAGGAGACACAGCATAGTTCTGATAGGCCTTGGGGAGACCAGGTATAGGAGGAGACACTGAGGTTTGACAGACGGGACTGGGGGCAGACGTGAGGCATTTTTTGTGGCAAGAAGTACCCCAGCTCTTGATCTCCCCGGAGGTCCAGTCAAGGGTAGGAGAGTGGCGTTGGAGCCATGGCAGACCGAGGAGGACTTCAGAAGTGCAGTTGGGCAAAACAAAAGTTCAATTTTTTCGTGATGCACTCCAATGCTCATGAGCAGGGGTTCTGTGCGGTAACGCACAGTGCAGTCTAATTTCACTCCGTTGACCGAGGAAATGTAGAGCGGCTTGGCGAGACGGGTCACAGGGATGTTGAACTTATTAACAAAAGAGGCCAAAATGAAATTTCCCACAGAACCAGAGTCCAAGAACGCCACAGCTGAGAAGGAGGAGTTGGCAGAAGGAGAAATCCGCACGGGCACAGTGAGACATGGAGAAGCAGACTTCAGACCAAGAGATGCCACTCCCACGTGAGCTGGGTGCGTGCGTGCATTTCCCAGACGTGGAGGACGAATAGGGCAATCCACCAAGAAATGTTCGGAACTAGCGCAGTACAGACATAAATTTTTATCTCTGCGGCGAGTCCTTTCTTCATGGGTCAAGCGAGACCGATCCACTTGCATAGCCTCCTCGGCGGGAGGCACAGGGGTAGATTGCAAAGGATACTGTGAGAGAGGTGCCCAGAGATCAAGGTCTTTTTCCTGGCGGAGCTCCTGGTGTCTTTCAGAAAAACGCATGTCAATGCGGGTGGCCAAATGGATAAGTTCGTGCAGGTTGGCAGGAATTTCTCGATAGGATAGGCCTTTTTTAAAGGTCGCGCAGAGGGCCTCGTTGTTCCAAGATAATTCAGAGGCGAGGGTACGAAATTGGATGGCGTATTCGCCTACAGAAGAATTATCCCTGGACCAGGTTCAGCAAGGCAGTTTCGGCAGAAGAAGCTCGGGCTGGTTCCTCAAAAACACTACGAACCTCAGCGAAGAAGGACTGTACAGTGGCAGTGACAGGATCATTGCGGTCCCAGAGCAGTGTGGCCCATGACAGGGCCTTCCCAGACAGGAGACTAACCACGAAAGCCACCTTCGACCGTTCTGTAGGAAATTGGTCCGACAACATCTCCAAATATAGGGAACATTGTGACAGGAAACAACGGCAAAGTCTAGAGTCCCCATCAAATTTGTCCGGCAGGGATAAGCGGAGGCTAGGAGCGGGCACTCGCTGCGGAGGAGGTGCAGGAGCTGGCGGAGGAGATGGTTGCTGCTGTAGCAGTGGCAGAAGTTGATGTAGCATGGCGGTCAACTGCGACAGCTGCTGTCCTTGTTGGGCGATTTGCTGAGATTGCTGGGCGACCACCGTGGGTAGGTCAGCGAGACTTGGCAGCGGCACCTCAGCGGGATCCATGGCCGGATCTACTGTTACGATTCGGCAGGCTGGATGTGGATCCTCTGTGTCAGCGAGGGATTGGCGTGGACCGTGTCGGTGGACCGGTTCTAGGTTGCTATTGGTATTCACCAGAGCCCGCCGCAAAACGGGATGGTCTTGCTGCGGCGGTAGCAACCAGGTCGTATCCACCGGCAACGGTTCAACCTCGCTGACTGCTAAGAAGGCGTGGGACAGAAGTACTAGACAGAGGCAAGGTCAGACGTAGCAGAAGGTCGGGGCAGGCGGCAAGGTTCGTAGTCAATGGCGATAGCAAGAGGTCAGGAACACTGGTAAGGCAAACACTATAAATGCTTTCTTTGGCACAAGGCAACAAGATCCGGCAAGGAAGTGAAGGGGAAGTGAGGTTAAATAGACAGGGAGCAGGTGGAGGCTAATTAGACTGATTGGGCCAGGCACCAATCATTAGTGCACTGACCCTTTAAATCTTAGAGAGCTGGCGCCCGCCAGGACGAGACAGCCGGGGACCGGGACAGGTGAGTGACTTGGGATGCGATTCGCGAGCGGGCGCGTCCCGCTATGCGAATCGCATCCCCGTCGGCAGTGTCAGTGCAGCGCTCCCGGTCAGCGGGTCTGACCGGGGCGCTGCAGAGAGAGGAACGCCGCGAGCACTCAGGGGAGGAGCAGGGACCCAGAGCGCTCGGCGTAAAAACAGGCAAGAATGTAGATACAAGGTGCAGTATAAATAGACCAACTCAGGAGTGTGTGGCCCCTAAGGCCAGATACGGTTGGACAGTCATCCACAGGAAATAAGGAGCTGCTGAAATGTTGTTGACAGGAAACTGGGAGACATGGTGCTGGCCCGTGTACTGTAATGTTACACAAGATGGTTGCATGTCGAGTAAGGAGCGAGCCTCTGAGGGAAAAGCTGTACAGCCATTTTGCCAAGTCAGGCCTGGTTGTTATGAAGCAGACTGTGACTAGCTACTAAAGGGACTGCTACTACTATTGTGGTGACACGGGTGGAATGTGGGTGAAATGTAGGTTAACGGTGCCCTGGCGTCACAAAGTGTACAAGTTCTGAGGTTGAGATAGCTTCTCCTGGGCCAAGTGTGGGGACAATCGTGACTCTGATGCAAGGTTACAGATAATTATCTTTACTGAGGCAGGAATAGTTATTAAATTACTCACAGAAAATGTTGGGGGGGGGGGGGGGAGGCTCTCATTGGGGGCATCAGGGTCACCTGGGTCACTCTAAAGCATTTGCTTAAAAAGACTATACATAATTTCACAACATAACACAGTACAGTATAAGAAAATATAAGATGACGTAGTGGGCCCAGCACAGTAGCAGCAAGGATGCCCAAGGTAAAATTTAGCCCTACAGGACGACATCCTGTGCTGGGACACCACACTATGCTGGTGCTAGGAAAGATCTTGCTGAGGAGGTGGGTGACTTATAGTCTGAGATGGGTGAATTGGAGAGGCTCCTGTGAAAAGAATAGGGACATGAAAGTCTACACAGTTCAATACCGTTATTCTCCTGTCAATCACAGCTTGATAGACAAGGGTCCTGGAAAGTGAAGCCCTCAGAGGGGTCTCTTGGAGATAGATATGATCCATAGAGGTTGGGGAGCCAAAAAGACTGTTGTAAGGGACCTGGCTTTTACGTACTGCCTGGGGCATCGTATAGACACCCAACAGGTTTAGTATTAGGTCTGGTTGGCTAAGGCCTGGCAAAAGGACCTTTAGAGAATCAGTCATATCTACAAGTGACGGCACCAGGAGATCACTGGTCCAGGATCAGCGACTGTAGGTGGGACCAGATGTAACTACCAAGCTGAACTATGGTCCAATTGAAAGTGTAAATGGTACTCTATAAGTGGAGGAGACTGTGTCTAAATGACTGTGCAAGCTACATGTGGTCGGTCAACAAGATGGTTCTGACAATGGTTAGTGATGTAGTGGTTACCAACAGCCCTGAAGTTGGTGGGGCATTACATTCAAGTGGCTGGTACAACCTCATGAAATAACCCCAATTGGGGCATGCTGTACCAGGGGGCAACCTACTGTAGATCCTCTCAGAACGAACTGTAAATCCATACCTGTGATGAAACTTAGTCTTTATTCAATTTCAAAACTTCACATTTACTTCCGGTCTAACGTGTTTCTAGTGCATGCAGGTTCTTACTCATGGTATCCGGTTTACGATCAGACTGAAACTGAAATATCCACCCAGAATACCGTAGACTATCACAGTACTGTCGACTTATAGTGGCATGGAAGGCTCAGCCCAGTTATCTTAAATGCAACATGGCCATAAAGACCAGAGCGAGATCTCGACACAACGTGTAAGACCAGTGATGCTCTTCGTCTTAAAGGGGTATTCTGCTGCTAGACATGTTATCCCCTATCCAATAGTAGTGATGAGCAACATTGCCCATATTCAAATTCGCCAGATTTCATGAATATATGGACGTATATTTGCAAATTTCGCGTATTCGTTATATTCGCATATGTGAATATTCGCATATTCGCGTATTTGAGGAAGACACCAGTGACGGGGCGGGCAACTTTACTATTGGTTGCTAGGGATGTTGTTGATAACCTCTGACAAGTGTATTTGCATCATTATAATTGGTCCACCATCGAAAAGAAGGAATATGCGCATATGCGGGAAAAAAAGCGAATATTCGCAATTTCAAATATATAGCGAACATATTCGCAATATTTGCGAATTTGCGATATTCGTGAAAAAAATTCAAAATGCGAATATATTCGCACCCAACACTATCCAATAGATAGGGGATAACTTGTCTGATCGCGGAGATCCGGCCGCTGGGGACTTCTGCTATCTCCAGCCCGGCACCCCACTGGCGATCACAGCTGCCACGCCCCCTCCATTCATGTCTATGGCTGGAGGCATGACGGCTGTGTACTAGCCCCCTCCCATAGACATGAATGGAGGGGGCGTGGTGTGATCACAATCATGTAAGTGCCAGGCTTCCGTGACCATAACGCTGCAGCGCCAGCAAGAAGATCGCGGAGGGTCCCAGCGGCCAGACCCCCCCCCCCCCCCCCCCCCGTTGTCAGACATGTTATTCCCTATCATTTGGATGGGGGATAACATGTCTAGGAGCAGAGTACCCCTTTAATAACTCCACCTCCACTGAGCCAAGAGCATCCTCTAAACTATGGGTCTCCAAGTCAGTCCATAAAGGGGTACTCTGCCCCTAGACAACTTATGTTATAAAATGTTTGTTCGCAGGAGTCCCACCGCTGGGGACCCCCGTGATCTCGGCTGTGATACCCCAGACATCCAGTTCACGGAGCATACTTCACGGGGAGGAGGCTCGTGATGTCACGGCCACGCCCCTCAATGCAAGTCTATGGGAGGGGGAGTGAGGGACTTACATTGAGGGGGCATGGCCATGATGTCACAAGCAGGGTGTGGCCGTGACGTCACAAGCCTCCGGTGCTCTAAACGAATGCCAGGTGCAGCAGGGAGATCATGGGGGTCTCCAACAGCAGGACCCCCGTGATCAGAGATCTTATCCCCTATCCTTTGGATAGGGGATAAGATGTCTAGGGGCGGAGTACCCCTTTAAGGTCCATCAAGATCCCAGCTTTGGAGTAACTAAAAAAACAGGAATGTCAGGGGGCCTTGAGGACTGAGTCGGAGACCACCACTCCAAACAATATCCTTCTCTATTAGAGTCCGGGGTGCTTGGGCTGCCGCTCCTTGGTCTGGTGGATCTCCAACCTCTTTGTGTAATGGATATTGACATGAAGGTTCTATGGTTGACTCTCTGCAGGATCCCCATGACCGGTTCCTCTGGAGTTAACCTCTAAATGACTATACTCAGAAGCCTTCCACATCTCTTATCTCTGTTTTCCTGTTCTCCATGTATCGGCAGGAAGCCTGGCGGATGATGAGAGTCATTTGTTGTGCTGGGCCGAGGCTTTGTGCGGTAATTTATTACAGTGTTGTAGTGATGTGACAGCTCGTCCTTGGAGTAAACCGTCCTGGATCCAGTTACAACCAATATCTCAGTGTACACAGCCCACAATCCTGTAGATGTGTGTTTTCCTGGGACTCTGGGATGGAACGCAGGGTTATACTGCCCTCTAGTGAAACCACAGTGCCGAAGATGGAGCTGGATCAGGTGTCTTTGAGAGTTCTCACTTTAAAGGGGTACTCCGGCCCATAAGACATCTTATCGACTATCCAAAGGATGGGGGATAAGAAGTCTGACCACGGGTGTTCCGCCACTGAGGACCCCCGCAATCTTGCATTCGGCATCCACCTCTTCGAGCTGCACGCCGTGCTGCCAGCTCCCAAACTGCCGGGTGCTGACCACGGGGCCAGAGTATCATGACGTCACGACTCTGACCCTGTGTGACGTCACCCCCGCCCCCCCGCTATGCAAGTCTACGGGAGGGGGCGTGACGTCCCCTCCCGTAGACTTGCATTGCAGGGACGGGGCGTGATATCACACGGCCCCCTCCCATAGACTTGCACAGCGGGGGTGGGGGGTGCCGTCACGACTCCGCCCCCCGTGTGACGTCACCTCCCTCCGCCCCTGTTGTGCAAGTCTATGGGAGGGGGCTGTTTGATGTCACACCCCGCCCCCCGCTATGCAAGTCTATGGGAGGGGGCCGTGTGATGTCACACCCCGCCCCCGCTATGCAAGTCTATGGGAGGGGGCGTGACGGATAGGGGATAAGATGTCTTAGGGCCGGAGTACCCCTTTAAACAGGGGTGTCAAAAAAATACGAATTCTGGAGGGGCAAAAACTGGTGATGGGGTCATGGGCGCCCAAGGCTTATTGATGTGTGGGGGTGATGGCCCATCTGGTCTGATCCCACAGAAGAGCTACCGTAGAGCAAACTTCTGAAAAACATCCTGCTGGTTATGGTAGAAAGGAGTCCGATCACCGGACATCACAGCTTGGTGTGTATGGGGCCCTGAAGACCAGTTAGAGCCCATGTGCCTCTGTCCAGCACCGAAAGTGTCTACGAAGGACATCAGAACTGGAGCTATGGAGCAATAGAAGGGTTAAATTTTTCATCCTGAGACTTGTCTGCATAGACTTCCACATAACCTTATGCAGTTACTATTCCAGAGATGTTACATCTAACCACTAGATGTCGCCGCTGAGCTCGGAGCGCACAAACTTACACAGTGTAAAGAGTAGAAAAGTAGTTTTGGCGGCGAGCAGGTAAATGAGTCACGGCGGCAGATCACACTGCGCTGTCACCATTACCTGAGACCGGTTACATCTGTGCTGAGTGATGTTCACACGAAACCTGCAGAGACGACTAAAGAAGAAGATAACACCAAACACGTTACACCGGCTGCGCAATTGTGCTGTCAGACAGGGACGTGCACACATAGGCTTAAAAGGGGGCTTGAGACCCTGCCCTTTTTGTGCACTTGCCAGGTCAGGAAGAAAGCCTGCCCCAGGACTACGCAACACCGTATCCCACCATCACCCTCCAACATATGTTACTGAAAAGATGCCTGGGCCCTTTAATATCATCACAGGGGCTTCCGGGTCAGAGAGGGAGCAGAAAGACCATAGAGGCCAAGGACAGTAAGTGTCCTTTTTATTTATTTTTTACTTGAGCCCCTGCCCTCCAAAATGTCTGTGCAATTATGTCACAAAAATGTCACAAAATGTCACAAAAATGTCTGTGATAAAAGTATTAGACTATAATACTGCCCCCTATCTACAAGAATACAACTACAATAATACTTTTCCTATATACAAGAATATAACTACTATAATACTGCTCCTATATATATAAGAATATAACTACTATAATACTGCTCCTATATACAAGAATATAACTACTATAATACTGCTCCTATATACAAGAATATAACTACTATAATACTGCTCCTATATACAAGAATATCACTAATATAATACTCCTCCTATATACAAGAATATAACTACTATAATACTGCTCCTATATACAAGAATATCACTACTATAATACTGCCCCTATATACAAGGATATAACTACTATAATACTGCTCCTATATACAAGAATATAACTACTATAATACTGCTCCTATATACAAGAATATATCTACTATAATACTGCTCCTATATACAAGAATATAACTACTATAATACTGCTCCTATATAAAAGAATATAACTACTATAATATTGCTCCTATATACAAGAATATAACTACTATAATATTGCTCCTATATACAAGAATATAACTACTATAATACTGCTCCTATATACAAGAATATAACTACTATAATACTGCTCCTATGTACAAGAATATAACTACTATAATACTGCTCCTATATACAAGGATATAACTACTATAATACTGCTCCTATATACAAGAATATAACTACTATAATACTGCTCCTATATACAAGAATATATCTACTATAATACTGCCTCCTATATACAAGAATATAACTACTATAATACTGCTCCTATATAAAAGAATATAACTACTATAATACTGCTCCTATATACAAGAATATAACTACTATAATATTGCTCCTATATACAAGAATATAAATACTATAATACTGCTCCTATGTACAAGAATATAACTACTATAATACTGCTCCTATGTACAAGAATATAACTACTATAATACTGCTCCTATATACAAGAATATAACTACTATAATACTGCTCCTATATACAAGAATATAACTACTATAATACTGCTCCTATATACAAGAATATAACTACTATAATACTGTCTCCTATATACAAGAATATAACTACTATAATACTGCCTCCTATGTATAAGAATATAACTACTATAATACTGCTCCTATATAGAAGAATATAACTACTATACTACTGCTCCTATATACAAGAATATAACTACTATAATACTGCTCCTATATAAAAGAATATAACTACTATAATACTGCTCCTATATACAAGAATATAACTACTATAATACTGCTCCTATATACAAGAATATATCTACTATAATACTGCCTCCTATATACAAGAATATAACTACTATAATACTGCTCCTATATAAAAGAATATAACTACTATAATATTGCTCCTATATACAAGAATATAACTACTATAATATTGCTCCTATATACAAGAATATAACTACTATAATACTGCTCCTATATACAAGAATATAACTACTATAATACTGCTCCTATGTACAAGAATATAACTACTATAATACTGCTCCTATATACAAGAATATAACTACTATAATATTGCTCCTATATACAAGAATATAACTACTATAATACTGCTCCTATGTACAAGAATATAACTACTATAATACTGCTCCTATGTACAAGAATATAACTACTATAATACTGCTCCTATATACAAGAATATAACTACTATAATACTGCTCCTATATACAAGAATATAACTACTATAATACTGCTCCTATATACAAGAATATAACTACTATTATACTGTCTCCTATATACAAGAATATAACTACTATAATACTGCCTCCTATGTATAAGAATATAACTACTATAATACTGCTCCTATATAGAAGAATATAACTACTATACTACTGCTCCTATATACAAGAATATAACTACTATAATACTGCTCCTATATAAAAGAATATAACTACTATAATACTGCTCCTATATACAAGAATATAACTACTATAATACTGCTCCTATATACAAGAATATAACTACTATAATACTGCTCCTATATACAAGAATATAACTACTATAATACTGCTCCTATATACAAGAATATAACTACTATAATACTGCCCCTATATACAAGAATATAGCTACTATAATACTGCTCCTATATACAAGAATATAACTACTATAATACTGCCTCCTATATACAAGAATATAACTACTATAATGCTGCTCCTATATACAAGAATATAACTACTATAATACTGCTCCTATATACAAGAATATAACTACTATAATACTGCCCCTATATACAAGAATATAACTACTATAATACTGCTCCTATATACAAGAATATAACTACTATAATACTGCCCCTATATACAAGAATATAACTACTATAATACTACTCCTATATACAAGAATATAACTACTATAATACTGCTCCTATATACAAGTGTTACGCCGAGCGCTCCGGGTCCCCGCTCCTCCCCGGAGCGCTCGCAGCGTTCTCTCATTTGCAGCACCCCGGTCAGACTTGCTGACCGGGTGCGCTGCGATATTACTCCCAGCCGGGATGCGATTCGCGATGCGGGACGCGCCCACTCGCGATGCGCATCTCGGCTCATGTACCTTACCCGTTCCCCGTCTGTGTTGTCCCGGCGGGTGCGGCCCCGCTCCTTAGGGCGCGTGCGCGCCGGGTCTCAGCGATTTAAAGGGCCTCTGCGCCACTGATTGGCGCAGCAGGCCTAATCAGTGTGTTCACCTGTGCACTCCCTACTTATACCTCACTTCCCCTGCACTCCCTCGCCGGATCTTGTTGCCATTGTGCCAGTGAAAGCGTTCCCTTGTGTGTTCCTAGCCTGTGTTCCAGACCTCCTGCCGTTGCCCCTGACTACGATCCTTGCTGCCTGCCCTGACCTTCTGCTATGTCCGACCTTGCTCTTGCCTACTCCCTTGTACCGCGCTTATCTCAGCAGTCAGAGAGGTTGAGCCGCTGCCGGGGGATACGACCTGGTTGCTACCGCCGCTGCAAGACCATCCCGCTTTGCGGCGGGCTCTGGTGAATACCAGTAGCAACTTAGAACCGGTCCCCCGACACGGTCCACGCCAATCCCTCTCTGGCACAGAGGATCCACCTCCAGCTAGACGAATCGTGACAGTAGATCCGGCCATGGATCCCGCTGAGGTCCCGCTGCCAGTTGTCGCCGACCTCACCACGGTGGTCGCCCAGTAGTCGCAACAGATAGCGCAACAAGGCCACCAGCTGTCTCAACTGACCGTGATGCTACAGCAGCTACTACCATAGCTTCAGCAATCATCTCCTCCGCCAACTCCTGCACCTCCTCCGCAGCGAGTGGCCGCATCCAGCCTCCGTTTATCTTTGCCGGATAAATTTGATGGGGACTCTAAGTTTTGCCGTGGCTTTCTTTCACAATGTTCCCTGCACTTGGAGATGATGTCGGACCAGTTTCCTACTGAAAGGTCTAAGGTGGCTTTCGTAGTCAGCCTTCTGTCTGGGAAAGCCCTGTCATGGGCCACACCGCTCTGGGACCGCAATGATCCTGTCACTGCCTCTGTACACTCTTTCTTCATGGAGATTCGAAGTGTCTTTGAGGAACCTGCCCGAGCCTCTTCTGCCGAGACTGCCCTGCTGAACCTGGTCCAGGGTAATTCTTCTGTTGGCGAGTACGCCATCCATTTCCGTACTCTGGCCTCCGAATTATCCTGGAATAACGAGGCCCTCTGCACGACCTTTAAAAAAGGCCTATCCAGTAACATTAAAGGTGTGCTGGCCGAACGAGAAATTCCTGCTAACCTGCATGAACTTATTCATCTTGCCACCCGCATTGACATGCGTTTTTCCGAAAGGCGTCAGGAGCTCCGCCAGGATATGGACTTTGTTCGCACGAGGCGGTTTCTCTCCCCGGCTCCTCTCTCCTCTGGTCCTTTGCAATCCATTCCTGTGCCTTCCGCGGTGGAGGCTATGCAAGTTGACCAGTCTCGCCAGACCCCTCTACATCAACTCTGTTAATAATGAAAGATTGGACTGTACTGTGCGTTACCGCACGGAACCTCTCTTAATGTGCATCGGACCCCATCATGAAAAAATTAAATTTTTGGTCCTCGCTAACTGCACTTCAGAAATTCTTCTTGGATTATCGTGGCTTCAACGCCATTCCCCAACCCTTGATTGGACCACAGGGGAAATCAAGAACTGGGGTACTTCTTGCCACAAGGACTGTCTTAAACCGGTTCCCAGTACTCACAGTCGAGACCCTGTAGTTCCCCTGGTATCTGGTCTTCCCAAGGCCTATCTGGATTATGCTGATGTTTTTTTGCAAAAAACAAGCAGAGACTTTGCCTCCTCACAGGCCTTATGACTGTCCTATTGACCTCCTCCCGGGTACTACTCCACCCCGGGGCAGAATTTATCCTCTGTCTGCTCCGGAAACTCAAGCCATGTCGGAGTACATCCAAGAGAACTTAAAAAAGGGGTTTATCCGCAAGTCCTCCTCTCCTGCCGGAGCTGGATTTTTTTTTGTCTCCAAAAAAGACGGCTCCCTACGCCCTTGCATTGATTACCGCGGACTTAATAAAATCACTGTAAAAAACCGCTACCCCCTACCTCTTATCTCGGAACTCTTTGATCGCCTACAAGGTGCCCACATCTTTACCAAGCTGGACTTAAGAGGTGCTTATAATCTCATCCGTATCAGGGAGGGGGACGAATGGAAGACTGCATTTAACACCAGAGATGGACACTTTGAGTATCTAGTTATGCCCTTTGGCCTTTGCAATGCCCCTGCCGTCTTCCAAGACTTTGTAAATGAAATTTTTCGTGATCTTCTATATACCTGTGTTGTGGTTTACCTGGACGATATTCAGATTTTTTCTGCCAACTTAGAAGAACACCGCCGGCATGTCCGCATGGTTCTTCAGAGACTTCGGGACAATCAACTATATGCCAAAATGGAGAAATGTCTCTTTGAATGTCAGTCTCTTCCTTTCCTAGGATACTTAGTCTCTGGCCAGGGACTACAAATGGACCCAGATAAACTATCTGCCGTATTGGATTGGCCACGCCACTCCGGACTCCGTGCTATCCAACGTTTTTTGGGGTTCGCCAATTATTACAGACAATTTATTCCACACTTTTCCACTATTGTGGCTCCTATCGTGGCTTTAACCAAGAAGAATGCCAATCCTAACTCCTGGTCTCCTCAAGCGGAAGACGCATTTAAACATCTCAAGTCGGCCTTTTCTTCTGCTCCCGTACTCTCCAGACCTGACCCATCTAAACCCTTCTTATTGGAGGTAGACGCCTCCTCGGTGGGAGCTGGAGCAGTTCTGTTACGCCGAGCGCTCCGGGTTCCCGCTCCTCCCCGGAGCGCTCGCTTCACCTCCTCCGCTGCAGCGCCCCGGTCACGTCCTCTGACCCGGGGCGCTGCGATCCTGCTGCTAGCCGGGATGCGATTCGCGATGCGGGTAGCGCCCGCTCGCGATGCGCACCCCGGCTCTCCTACCTGACTCGCTCCCCGTCTGTTCTGTCCCGGCGCGCGCGGCCCCGCTCCCTAGGGCGCGCGCGCGCCGGGTCTCTGCGATTTAAAGGGCCACTGCGCCGCTGATTGGCGCAGTGGTTCCAATTAGAGTTATCACCTGTGCACTCCCTATATTACCTCACTTCCCTTGCACTCCCTTGCCGGATCTTGTTGCCTTAGTGCCAGTGAAAGCGTTCCCTGTGTGTCCCTTGCCAGTGTTTCCAGACCTTCTGCCGTTGCCCCTGACTACGATCCTTGCTGCCTGCCCCGACCTTCTGCTACGTCCGACCTTGCTTCTGCCTACTCCCTTGTACCGCGCCTATCTTCAGCAGCCAGAGAGGTGAGCCGTTGCTAGTGGATACGACCTGGTCACTACCGCCGCAGCAAGACCATCCCGCTTTGCGGCGGGCTCTGGTGAAAACCAGTAGTGGCTTAGAACCGGTCCACTAGCACGGTCCACGCCAATCCCTCTCTGGCACAGAGGGTCCACTACCTGCCAGCCGGCATCGTGACAGTAGATCCGGCCATGGATCCCGCTGAAGTTCCTCTGCCAGTTGTCGCTGACCTCACCACGGTGGTCGCCCAGCAGTCACAACAGATTGCGCAACAAGGCCAACAGCTGTCTCAACTGACCGTTATGCTACAACAGTTGCTACCACAGCTTCAGCAGTCATCTCCTCCGCCAGCTCCTGCACCTCCTCCGCAGCGAGTGGCCGCTCCTGGGATACGCTTATCCTTGCCGGATAAGTTTGATGGGGACTCTAAGTTTTGCCGTGGCTTCCTTTCCCAATGTTCCCTGCATCTGGAGATGATGTCGGACCTGTTTCCCACTGAAAGGTCTAAGGTGGCTTTCGTAGTCAGTCTTCTGTCCGGAAAAGCCCTGTCATGGGCCACACCGCTCTGGGACCGCAATGACCCCGTCACTGCCTCAGTACACTCCTTCTTCTCGGAAATCCGAAGTGTCTTTGAGGAACCTGCCCGAGCCTCTTCTGCTGAGACTGCCCTGTTGAACCTGGTCCAGGGTAATTCTTCCGTTGGCGAGTATGCCGTACAATTCCGTACACTTGCTTCAGAATTGTCCTGGAATAATGAGGCCCTCTGCGCGACCTTCAAAAAAGGCCTATCCAGCAACATTAAAGATGTTCTGGCCGCACGAGAAATTCCTGCTAATCTACATGAACTTATTCACCTAGCCACTCGCATTGACATGCGTTTTTCTGAAAGGCGTCAGGAACTCCGCCAAGATATGGACTCTGTTCGCACGAGGCGTTTCGTCTCCTCGGCTCCTCTCTCCTCTGGTCCCCTGCAATCTGTTCCTGTGCCTCCCGCCGTGGAGGCTATGCAGGTCGACCGGTCTCGCCTGACACCTCAAGAGAGGACACGACGCCGTATGGAGAACCTCTGCCTGTACTGTGCTAGTACCGAACACTTCCTGAGGGATTGTCCTATCCGTCCTCCCCGCCTGGAAAGACGTACGCTGACTCCGCACAAAGGTGAGACAGTCCTTGATGTCTACTCTGCTTCTCCACGTCTTACTGTGCCTGTGCGGATGTCTGCTTCTGCCTTCTCCTTCTCTACAGTGGCCTTCTTGGACTCTGGTTCTGCAGGAAATTTTATTTTGGCCTCTCTCGTCAACAGGTTCAACATCCCAGTGACCAGTCTCGCCAGACCCCTCTACATCAATTGTGTAAATAATGAAAGATTGGACTGTACCATACGTTTCCGCACGGAGCCCCTTCTTATGAGCATCGGATCTCATCATGAGAGGATTGAACTTTTGGTCCTCCCCAATTGCACCTCGGAGATTCTCCTTGGACTTCCCTGGCTTCAACTTCATTCCCCAACCCTGGATTGGTCCACTGGGGAGATCAAGAGTTGGGGGTCCTCTTGTTCCAAGAACTGTCTAAAACCGCTTCCCAGTAACCCTTGCCGTAACTCTGTGGTTCCTCCAGTAACCGGTCTCCCCAAGGCCTATATGGACTTCGCGGATGTTTTCTGCAAAAAACAAGCTGAGACTCTACCTCCTCACAGGCCTTATGATTGCCCTATCGACCTCCTCCCGGGTACTACTCCACCCCGGGGCAGAATTTATCCTCTCTCTGCCCCAGAGACTCTTGCCATGTCCGAATACGTCCAGGAGAATCTAAAAAGGGGCTTTATCCGTAAATCCTCCTCTCCTGCCGGAGCCGGATTTTTCTTTGTCTCCAAAAAAGATGGCTCCCTACGTCCTTGCATTGACTACCGCGGTCTTAATAAAATCACGGTTAAGAACCGCTACCCCTTACCCCTCATCTCTGAACTCTTTGATCGCCTCCAAGGTGCCCACATCTTCACTAAATTGGACTTAAGAGGCGCCTATAACCTCATCCGCATCAGAGAGGGGGACGAGTGGAAAACGGCATTTAACACCAGAGATGGACACTTTGAGTATCTGGTCATGCCCTTTGGACTGTGCAATGCCCCTGCCGTCTTCCAAGACTTTGTCAATGAAATTTTTCGTGATCTATTATACTCCTGTGTTGTGGTATATCTGGACGATATCCTAATTTTTTCTGCCAATCTAGAGGAACACCGCCGGCATGTCCGTATGGTTCTTCAGAGACTTCGTGACAACCAACTCTATGCCAAAATTGAGAAATGTCTGTTTGAATGCCAATCTCTTCCTTTTCTAGGATATTTGGTCTCTGGCCAGGGACTACAGATGGATCCAGACAAACTCTCTGCCGTCTTAAATTGGCCACGCCCCTCCGGACTCCGTGCTATCCAACGCTTTTTGGGGTTCGCCAATTATTACAGGCAATTTATTCCACATTTTTCTACCATTGTGGCTCCTATCGTGGCTTTAACCAAGAAAAATGCTGATCCCAAGTCCTGGCCTCCTCAAGCAGAAGACTCCTTTAAACAACTCAAGTCTGCCTTTTCTTCGGCTCCCGTGCTCTCCAGACCTGACCCTTCCAAACCCTTCCTATTGGAGGTTGATGCCTCCTCAGTAGGAGCTGGAGCTGTTCTTCTACAAAAAAAATCCTTCCGGGCATGCTGTCACTTGTGGTTTTTTCTCTAGGACCTTCTCTCCAGCGGAGAGGAACTACTCCATCGGGGATCGAGAACTTCTAGCCATTAAATTAGCACTTGAGGAATGGAGGCATCTGCTGGAGGGATCAAGATTTCCTGTTATTATCTATACCGACCACAAGAACCTCTCCTACCTCCAGTCGGCCCAACGGCTGAATCCTCGCCAGGCCCGGTGGTCTCTGTTCTTTGCCCGATTTAATTTTGAGATTCACTTTCGTCCTGCCGATAAGAACATTAGAGCCGATGCTCTCTCTCGTTCCTCGGATGCCTCAGAAGTTGATCTCCCTCCGCAACACATCATTCCACCTGACTGCCTGATCTCCACTTCTCCTGCCTCCATCAGACAGACTCCTCCAGGAAAGACCTTTGTTTCTCCACGCCAACGCCTCGGAATCCTCAAATGGGGTCACTCCTCCCATCTCGCAGGTCATGCGGGCATCAAGAAATCTGTGCAACTCATCTCCCGCTTCTATTGGTGGCCAACTCTGGAGACGGATGTTGGGGACTTTGTGCGAGCCTGCACTATCTGTGCCCGGGATAAGACTCCTCGCCAGAAGCCCGCTGGTTTTCTTCATCCTCTGCCTGTCCCCGAACAGCCTTGGTCTCTGATTGGTATGGATTTTATTACTGATTTACCCCCTTCCCGTGGCAACACCGTTATTTGGGTGGTCGTTGATCGATTCTCCAAAATGGCACATTTCATTCCTCTTCCTGGTCTTCCTTCTGCGCCTCAGTTGGCTAAACAATTTTTTGTACACATTTTTCGTCTTCACGGGTTGCCTACGCAGATTGTCTCGGATAGAGGGGTCCAATTCGTGTCTAAATTCTGGAGAGCTCTCTGTAAACAACTCAAGATTAAATTAAATTTTTCCTCTGCATATCATCCCCAGTCCAATGGACAAGTAGAAAGAATTAACCAGATCCTGGGTGATTATTTGCGACATTTTGTTTCCTCCCGCCAGGATGACTGGGCAGATCTCCTTCCATGGGCCGAATTCTCGTATAACTTCAGGGTCTCTGAATCTTCCTCCAAATCCCCATTTTTCGTGGTGTACGGCCGTCACCCTCTTCCCCCCCTCCCTACCCCCTTGCCCTCTGGTCTGCCCGCTGTGGATGAAATTTCTCGTGACCTTTCCATTATATGGAGAGAGACCCAAAATTCTCTCTTACAGGCTTCTTCACGCATGAAGAGGTTCGCGGATAAGAAAAGAAGAGCTCCCCCCGTTTTTTCCCCTGGAGACAAGGTATGGCTCTCCGCTAAATATGTCCGCTTCCGTGTCCCTAGCTACAAGTTGGGACCACGCTATCTTGGTCCTTTCAAAATTCTGTGTCAAATTAATCCTGTCTCTTATAAACTTCTTCTTCCTCCTTCTCTTCGTATCCCTAATGCCTTTCACGTCTCTCTTCTCAAACCACTCATCCTCAACCGTTTTTCTCCCAAATCTGTTCCTCCCACTCCTGTTTCCGGCTCCTCGGACGTCTTCTCGGTCAAGGAGATTTTGGCTGCCAAAAAGGTCAGAGGAAAAAATTTTTTTTTAGTAGACTGGGAGGGTTGTGGTCCTGAAGAGAGATCCTGGGAACCTGAGGACAACATCCTTGACAAAAGTCTGCTCCTCAGGTTCTCAGGCTCCAAGAAGAGGGGGAGACCCAAGGGGGGGGGGTACTGTTACGCCGAGCGCTCCGGGTTCCCGCTCCTCCCCGGAGCGCTCGCTTCACCTCCTCCGCTGCAGCGCCCCGGTCACGTCCTCTGACCCGGGGCGCTGCGATCCTGCTGCTAGCCGGGATGCGATTCGCGATGCGGGTAGCGCCCGCTCGCGATGCGCACCCCGGCTCTCCTACCTGACTCGCTCCCCGTCTGTTCTGTCCCGGCGCGCGCGGCCCCGCTCCCTAGGGCGCGCGCGCGCCGGGTCTCTGCGATTTAAAGGGCCACTGCGCCGCTGATTGGCGCAGTGGTTCCAATTAGAGTTATCACCTGTGCACTCCCTATATTACCTCACTTCCCTTGCACTCCCTTGCCGGATCTTGTTGCCTTAGTGCCAGTGAAAGCGTTCCCTGTGTGTCCCTTGCCAGTGTTTCCAGACCTTCTGCCGTTGCCCCTGACTACGATCCTTGCTGCCTGCCCCGACCTTCTGCTACGTCCGACCTTGCTTCTGCCTACTCCCTTGTACCGCGCCTATCTTCAGCAGCCAGAGAGGTGAGCCGTTGCTAGTGGATACGACCTGGTCACTACCGCCGCAGCAAGACCATCCCGCTTTGCGGCGGGCTCTGGTGAAAACCAGTAGTGGCTTAGAACCGGTCCACTAGCACGGTCCACGCCAATCCCTCTCTGGCACAGAGGGTCCACTACCTGCCAGCCGGCATCGTGACAAGTTCTTCTACAAAAAAATTCTTCCGGGCATGCTGTTACTTGTGGTTTTTTTTCTAGGACCTTCTCTCCGGCGGAGAAAAACTACTCCATTGGTGATCGAGAATTACTGGCCATAAAATTGTCGCTTGAGGAATGGAGGCACCTGCTGGAGGGATCCAAATATCCAGTTATTATTTACACTGACCACAAGAACCTCTCTTATCTCCAGTCTGCCCAACGGCTGAACCCTCGCCAGGCTAGGTGGTCGTTGTTCTTTGCCCGTTTTAACTTTGAAATCCATTTTCGCCCTGCTGACAAGAACATTAGGGCCGATGCTCTCTCTCGTTCATCAGATGCCTCTGAAGTGGAAGCCTCTCCGCAACACATCATTCCTCCGGACTGTCTGATCTCCACTTCTCCAGCTTCCATCAGACAAACTCCTCCAGGGAAGACCTTCGTTTCTCCACACCAGCGCCTCGGGATTCTCAAGTGGGGACACTCCTCCCACCTCGCAGGCCATGCTGGCATCTAAAAATCCATTCAACTCATCTCTCGTTTTTATTGGTGGCCTACTCTGGAGACTGATGTTGTTGATTTTGTGCGGGCCTGTACTGTCTGTGTCCGGGATAAGACTCCTCGCCAGAAGCCTGCTGGTCTCCTTCATCCTCTGCCTGTTCCTGAACAACCTTGGTCACAGATTGGTATGGATTTTATTACTGATTTGCCCTTATCCCATGGCAACACAGTTGTTTGGGTGGTCGTTGATCGATTTTCCAAGATGGCACATTTTATCCCTCTTCCAGGCCTTCCTTCGGCGCCTCGGTTGGCAAAGCAATTTTTTGTACACATTTTTCGTCTTCACGGTTTGCCCACGCAGATCGTCTCGGATAGAGGCGTTCAATTTGTGTCTAAATTCTGGAGGGCCCTCTGTAAGCAGCTCAAGATCAAATTAAACTTCTCTTCTTCTTATCATCCCCAATCCAATGGGCAAGTAGAAAGAATTAATCAGGTCCTGGGTGACTATTTGCGACATTTTGTTTCCTCCCGCCAGGATGACTGGGCAGATCTTCTACCATGGGCCGAATTCTCATACAACTTCAGAGTCTCCGAATCTTCTGCTAAATCCCCATTCTTCGTGGTGTACGGCCGTCACCCTCTTCCTTCCCTCCCCACTCCCATGCCCTCTGGTTTGCCCGCTGTTGATGAAGTGACTCGGGACCTCTCCACCATATGAAAAGAAACCCAAAATTTTCTTTTACAGGCTTCATCCCGGATGAAAAAATTTGCTGATAAGAAAAGAAGAACTCCCCCCATTTTTGCTAGCGGAGACAAGGTATGGCTCTCCGCTAAATATGTCCGCTTTCGTGTCCCCAGTTATAAACTGAGACCACGCTATCTTGGTCCTTTCAGAATCAAGTGCCAGATCAACCCTGTCTCTTACAAACTCCTTCTTCCTCCTTCTCTCCGTATTCCCAATGCCTTCAATGTCTCTCTCCTTAAACCACTCATCCTTAACCGCTTCTCTCCCAAAGTTGTTTCTCCCACTCCAGTTTCCGGTTCATCTGACGTCTTTTCGGTGAAAAAGATTCTGGCATCCAAGACGGTCAGAGGTAAAAGATTCTTCTTGGTTGACTGGGAGAATTGTGGCCCAGAGGAGAGATCTTGGGAACCTGAGGAAAACATCCTGGACAAAAGTCTTATCCTCAGGTTCTCAGGCTTCAAGAAGAGGGGGAGACCCAAGGGGGGGGGTACTGTTACGCCGAGCGCTCCAGGTCCCCGCTCCTCCCCGGAGCGCTCGCAGCGTTCTCTCATTCGCAGCACCCCGGTCAGACCTGCTGACCGGGTGCGCTGCGATATTACTCCCAGCCGGGATGCGATTCGCGATGCGGGACGCGCCCGCTCGCGATGCGCATCTCGGCTCCCGTACCTGACCCGTTCCCCATCTGTGTTGTCCCGGCGCGCGCGGCCCCGCTCCTTAGGGCGCGCGTGCGCCGGGTCTCTGCGATTTAAAGGGCCTCTGCGCCACTGATTGGCGCAGCAGGCCTAATCAGTATCCTCATCTGTGCACTCCCTACTTATACCTCACTTCCCCTGCACTCCCTCGCCAGATCTTGTTGCCATTGTGCCAGTGAAAGCGTTTCCTTGTGTGTTCCTAGCCTGTGTTCCAGACCTCCTGCCGTTGCCCCTGACTACGATCCTTGCTGCCTGCCCTGACCTTCTGCTACGTCCGACCTTGCTCTTGTCTACTCCCTTGTACCGCACTTATTTCAGCAGTCAGAGAGGTTGAGCCGCTGCCGGTGGATACGACCTGGTTGCTACCGCTGCTGCAAGACCATCCCGCTTTGCGGCAGGCTCTGGTGAATACCAGTAGCAACTTAGAACCGGTCCACCGACACGGTCCACGCCAATCCCTCTCTGGCACAGAGAATCCACCTCCAGCTAGCCGAATCGTGACAACAAGAATATAACTACTATAATACTGCTCCTATATACAAGAATATAATAATAATAGTATATGTCTCCGTGTTCTCAGATGTTTCCTGTATATATATATATGTGGTGACCTCACGGTCTGGTCCCTGGGAGGACATGTCTTCCGCTCTCATTAAATGTTTTCTATCTTCCCAGGACAAACCGTCACCGTGTGGAAGAAAACATCGGAGGTGTTAATTGTAGACGCTCCATCCATCACCATGACGTCTCCTCTGGGCCCCCACAGGAGATCTGTCCGTCCTCGGGGCCCTCTGGGGTGATGACGATGAAGTTTCATTAGAAGATTGGTGATGGAAAATGTGTGTTGTGTATTGTGAGGCACGGGTGACTAGAGAGACGAAGGCGAAGGAGCTAAATAAGTGTCACCCAGGGGGCATCATCAGGAGGTCTAGGGGGAGACGGCCCGAGAGTTGACCAGAAATGGTTCAGGCTCCTTTATCTCCATCAGACATGTCCTATCCAGTAGAGGTTTTCTTCTTCCGTACATCAGACATGTCCTATCCAGTAGAGGTTTTCTACTTTTGTCCATTAGACTACACTTTTAGCCCCAACCCCTGAGATGCCTTCAGAATTGCCCCCTGTGGATGGAGCTTAACTATTGTCCAAGCCTTAACTAGGATCTCAAAACCCATCAATGGTGGTTGGAACGTAACGTCTGAAGAACACATTTTTCTCTCTTGGTCAGATCTTCTGCTATTGTCGTGACTGACCACTCACTGTTACTGGGCAGCTTCTCTCCTGTGCACCTCCTCACTTCCTGTGTACCTCACCTCCTGTGCACCTCACCTCCTGTGCACCTTCTTATCTCCTGTGCACCTCAGCTCCTGTGTTCCTCACCTCCTGTGCACCTTGGCTCCTCACCTTCTGTGCACCGCACCTCCTGTGCATCTCTCTCCTCAACTCCTGTGCACCTCACCGCCTCCCCTCCTGTGCTCCTCCCCTCCTGTGCACCTTAATTACTCACCTCCTGTGCCCCTCTCCTCCTCAACTCCTGTGCTCTTCACCTCCTATGCTCCTCACCTCCTGTGCACCTCCCCTCCTGTGCACCTCGCCTCCTGTGCTTCTCCCCTCCTTTGCTCCTCCCCTCCTGTACACCTCCCCTCCTGTACACCTCCCCTCCTGTACACCTCCCCTCCTGTGCACCTCCCCTCCTGTGCACCTCCCCTCCTGTGCTTCTTGCCTCCTGTACACCTCCCCTCCTGTTCACTTCACTTCCTGTGTTCCTTGCCTCCTGTGCACCTCCCCTCCTGTGCACCTCCCCTCCTGTCCACCTCCCCTCCTGTGCTTCTTGCCTCCTGTGCACCTCCCCTCCTGTGCACTTCACCTCCTGTGCTCCTCGCCTCTTGTACACTTCACCTTCTCACCTCCTGTGCTCCTCGCCTCCTGCGCTCCTCGCCTCCTGTGCACCTCCCCTCCTGTTCACTTCACCTCTTGTGCACCTCCCCTCCTGTGCAGATCACCTCCTGTGCTCCTCCCCTCCTGTGCTCCTCCCCTCCTGTGCACCTCCCCTCCTGTGCTTGTTGCCTCTTGTGCTCCTCCCCTCCTGTGCTCCTCCCCTCCTGTGCACCTCCCCTCCTGTGCACCTCCCCTCCTGTGCACCTTCCCTCCTGTGCTTCTTGCCTCCTGTACACCTCCCCTCCTGTGCTCCTCCCCTCCTGTGCTTCTTGCCTCCTGTACACCTCCACTCCTGTGCTCCTCGCCTCCTGTGCACCTCCCCTCCTGTGCACCTCCCCTCCTGTGCTCCTCCCCTCCTGTGCTTCTTGCCTCCTGTACACCTCCCCTCCTGTGCTCCTCCCCTCCTGTGCACCTCCCCTCCTGTGCTTCTTGCCTCCTGTGCACTTCAACTCCTGTGCTCCTCGCCTCTTGTACACTTCACCTTCTCACCTCCTGTGCTCCTCGCCTCCTGCGCTCCTCGCCTCCTGTGCACCTCCCCTCCTGTTCACTTCACCTCCTGTGCACTTCCCCTCCTGTGCAGATCACCTCCTGTGCTTCTTGCCTCCTGTGCTCCTCCCCTCCTGTGCACCTCCCCTCCTGTGCTTCTTGCCTCCTGTGCTCCTCCCCTCCTGTGCACCTCCCCTCCTGTGCTTCTTGCCTCCTGTACACCTCCCCTCCTGTGCTCCTCGCCTCCTGTGTTCCTCGCCTCCTGTACACCTCCCCTCCTGTGCTCCTCCCCTCCTGTGCTCCTCCCCCTCCTGTGCACCTCCCCTCCTTTGCGCCTCGCCTCCTGTGTTCCTCGCCTCCTGTGCACCTCCCCTCCTGTGCACCTCCCCTCCTGTGCACCTCCCCTCCTGTGCTTCTTGCCTCCTGTGCACCTCCCCTCCTGTGCACCTCCCCTCCTGTGCACCTCCCCTCCTGTGCACCTCCCCTCCTGTGCACCTCCCCTCCTGTGCACCTCCCCTCCTGTGCTTCTTGCCTCCTGTGCACCTCCCCTCCTGTGCACTTCACCTCCTGTGCTCCTCGCCTCTTGTACACTTCACCTTCTCACCTCCTGTGCACCTCCCCTCCTGTCCACCTCCCCTCCTGTGCTTCTTGCCTCCTGTGCACCTCCCCTCCTGTGCACTTCACCTCCTGTGCTCCTCGCCTCTTGTACACTTCACCTTCTCACCTCCTGTGCTTCTTGCCTCCTGTGCACCTCCCCTCCTGTGCACTTCACCTCCTGTGCTCCTCGCCTCCTGTGCACCTCCCCTCCTGTTCACTTCACCTCCTGTGCACCTCCCCTCCTGAGCAGATCACCTCCTGTGCTTCTTGCCTCCTGTGCTCCTCCCCTCCTGTGCTCCTCCCCTCCTGTGCACCTCCCCTACTGTGCTTCTTGCCTCTTGTGCTCCTCCCCTCCTGTGCACCTCCCCTCCTGTGCACCTCCCCTCCTGTGCTTCTTGCCTCCTGTACACCTCCCCTCCTGTTCACTTCACCTCCTGTGCACCTCCCCTCCTGTGCACCTCCCCTCCTGTGCACCTCCCCTCCTGTGCTCCTCCCCTCCTGTACACCTCCCCTCCTGTACACCTCCCCTCCTGTGCACTTCACCTCCTGTACACCTCCCCTCCTGTGCACCTCCCCTCCTGTGCACTTCACCTCCTGTGCACCTCCCCTCCTGTGCACTTCACCTCCTGTGCACCTCCCCTCCTGTGCACTTCACCTCCTGTGCACCTCCCCTCCTGTGCACTTCACCTCCTGTGCACCTCCCCTCCTGTGCACCTCCCCTCCTGTTCACCTCCCCTCCTGTGCTCCTCACCTCCTGTGTACCTCCCCTCCTGTGCACTTCACCTCCTGTGCACCTCCCCTCCTGCGCACCTCCCCTTCTGTGCACCTCCCCTCCTGTGCACTTCACCTCCTGTGCACCTCCCCTCCTGTGCACCTCCCCTCCTGTTCACCTCCCCTCCTGTGCTCCTCACCTCCTGTGTACCTCCCCTCCTGTGCACTTCACCTCCTGTGCACCTCCCCTCCTGCGCACCTCCCCTTCTGTGCACCTCACCTCCTGTGCTCCTCATCTCCTGTGCTACTCGTCTCCTGTACTTCACCTCCATATACCTAACTCCATATAACTATTTATTTATCCATCCAACCATATATATAGCCATATACTTATATATATATCCATATAACTATATATTCCATACATCTATATATCCATATACCATATATCTATATATGCATATACCTATATATCCATATATCCATATACCCATATATCCATATACCCATATATCCATATACCCATATATCCATATACCCATATATCTATATACCCATATATCTATATACCCATATATCTATATACCCATAAATCTATATACCCATGTATCTATATACCCATAAATCTATATACCCATATACCTATATATCCATATACCCATATATCTATATACCCATATATCTATATACCCTATATATCTATATACCCTATATATCTATATACCCATATATCCATACATCCATACATCTATATACCCATATATCTATATATCCTATATATCTATATACCCTATATATCTATATATCCATATACCGCTCAGCTCCTCCACTGACATTTCACATACATAACACTGAGCCCCGTCGTCCTATCATCCATGGTCCCATTAACTCTTTATTACCCAGGATTCACGCTGCCTGGTTCAGACACAGAAGCAATGAGGCCCCTTCTCCAGACCGGTAACCACATCTCCACACAAGCTGCCGGAGAACATTGGCGCAGAAGGAGCGGGATTTGTCTCAGCCCAGATGGGCCATAAACTGTGACTGGGGATCAGTAAATCCCTTCATCCAGGTTCTCTTCTACAGCCCTCGCCTCAGGCCCATTACCAGCTGCCATCTGCTGAGGAGCTGGCGGAGTGTTCAGGGCAGGACACGGCCCTCACCCTCCACCTGAAAACGGCTCCGCAGAATTAACCCATTATCTGCCGCTACAACTCCTACTATCTGTCCCCTATTCAAAATTCTATTTAACTCTTTCACAGATCAGGGACATTTTACTTTCACGGGAAATGATGTATTTTTTTTTCCCCCTCTAATCACATGCAGAGCTGCATTTACAGTTTTCATTGCTTCTTGTATTACTGCTGCCCCCTTCTGTTCAATACCAGTAGTGCTCTGCTGTTGTGCATTGTTTTTTGGGGGAAATTGGACACAAAATATTATGGGGGAGATTTATCAAAACCTGTGCAGAGGAAGAGTGGTGCAGTTGCCCATAGCAACCAATCAGATTGCTTCTTTCATTTTCCACAGGCCTCTTTAGAGGCCTGTGGAAAATGAAAGAAGCAATCTGATTGGTTGCTATGGGCAACTGCACCCCTCTTCCTCTGCACAGGCCTGTGGAAAATGAAAGAAGCAATCTGATTGGTTGCTATGGGCAACTGCACCCCTCTTCCTCTGCACAGGCCTGTGGAAAATGAAAGAAGCAATCTGATTGGTTGCTATGGGCAACTGCACCACTCTTCCTCTGCACAGGCCTGTGGAAAATGAAAGAAGCAATCTGATTGGTTGCTATGGGCAACTGCACCCCTCTTCCTCTGCACAGGCCTGTGGAAAATGAAAGAAGCAATCTGATTGGTTGCTATGGGCAACTGCACCACTCTTCCTCTGCACAGGCCTGTGGAAAATGAAAGAAGCAATCTGATTGGTTGCTATGGGCAACTGCACCACTCTTCCTCTGCACAGGCCTGTGGAAAATGAAAGCAGCGATCTGATTGGTTGCTATGGGCAACTGCACCCCTCTTCCTCTGCACAGGTTTTGATAAATCTCCCCCCTATATCTCTAACAATGCAAAACTGTGACTGCAGATGAACATCTGGACTTGCCTGCAACATTAAGTGGGGTTAAAGGGGTACTCTGGGGGAAAAGGGTTTTGTTTAAATCAACTGATGCCAGAAAGTTAAACAGATTTGTAAATTAATTATATTTAAAAATCTTTACCCTTCCAGTACTTATCAGCTGCTGTATGCTCCAAAAGAAGTTATTTTCTTTTTGAATTTCCTTTCTGCCTCACCACAGTGCTCTCTGCTGACACCTCTGTCCATGTCAGGAACTGTCTAGAGTAGAAGCAAATCCCCATAGGAAACCTATCCTGCCCTGGACAGTTCCTGACATGGACAGAGGTGTCAGCAGTGAGCACTGTGGTCAGACAGAAAAGAAAATAATTTTCCTCTGTAGTATACAGCTGCTAATAAGTACTGGGAGGATTTTTTTTTCACCAGAATACCCCTTTAAGGAGTACAAAAGTGAGCGCAGCTCTGGAGGTGACTGTAGGACAAGACCTGATGTAACAGCAGAATAGTGAGTGCAGCTCTGGAGGTACCTGTAGGACAAGACATGATTTAACAGCAGAATAGCGAGTGAAGCTCTGGAAGTGACTGGAGGATAAGACATGATGTAAAAGCAGAATAGTGAGTGCAGCTCTGGAGGTGACTGTAGGACAAGACATGGTGTAACAGAAGAATAGTGAGTAAAGCTCTGGAAGTGACTGGAGGATAAGACATGATGTAACAGCAGAATAGTGAGTGCAGTTCTGGAATTGACTGGGGGAAAGATGCAATGTCACATCATCTAGTGAGTGCAGCTCTGGAGGCAACTAAGGGATAAGACATGATGTAACAGCAGAATAGTGAGTGCAGCTTTGGAGGCAACTGGGGCATAATACATGATGTAACAGCAGAATAGTGAGTGCAGCTCTGGAGGTGACTGTAGGACAAGACATGATGTAACAGCAGAATAGTGAGTGCAGCTCTGGAAGTGACTGGTGTATAAGACATGATGTAACTGCAGAATAGCGAGTGCAGCTCTGGAGGTGACTGGTGTATAAGACATGATGTAACGGCAGAATAGTGAGTGCAGCTCTGGAGGTGACTGGTGTATAAGACATGATGTAACGGCAGAATAGTGAGTGCAGCTCTGGAGGTGACTGTAGGACAAGACATGATGTAACAGCAGAAAAGTGAGTAAAGCTCTGGAAGTGACTGGAGGATAAGACATGATTTAACAGCAGAATAGTGAGTGCAGCTCTCGAGGTGACTGTAGGACAAGACATGATGTAACAGCAGAATAGTGAGTAAAGCTCTGGAAGTGACTGGAGGATAAGACATGATGTAACAGCAGAATAGTGACTGCAGTTCTGGAGTTGACTGGGGGAAAGGTGCAATGTCCCATCATCTAGTGAGTGCAGCTCTGGAGGCAACTAAGGGATAAGACATGATGTAACAGCAGAATAGTGAGTGCAGCTTTGGAGGCAACTGGGGCATAATACATGATGTAACAGCAGAATAGTGAGTGCAGCTCTGGAGGTGACTGTAGGACAAGACATGATGTAACAGCAGAATAGTGAGTGCAGCTCTGGAAGTGACTGGTGTATAAGACATGATGTAACTGCAGAATAGCGAGTGCAGCTCAGGAGGTGACTGGTGTATAAGACATGATGTAACGGCAGAATAGTGAGTGCAGCTCTGGAGGTGACTGTAGGACAAGACATGATGTAACAGCAGAATAGTGAGTGCAGCTCTGGAAGTGACTGGTGTATAAGACATGATGTAACTGCAGAATAGCGAGTGCAGCTCTGGAGGTGACTGGTGTATAAGACATGATGTAACGGCAGAATAGTGAGTGCAGCTCTGGAGGTGACTGTAGGACAAGACATGATGTAACAGCAGAATAGTGATTAAAGCTCTGGAAGTGACTGGAGGATAAGACATGATGTAACAGCAGAATAGTGAGTGCAGCTCTGGAGGTGACTGTAGGACAAGACATGATGTAACAGCAGAATAGTGAGTAAAGCTCTGGAAGTGACTGGAGGATAAGACATGATGTAACAGCAGAATAGTGACTGCAGTTCTGGAGTTGACTGGGGGAAAGATGCAATGTCCCATTATCTAGTGAGTGCAGCTCTGGAGGCAACTAAGGGATAAGACATGATGTAACAGCAGAATAGTGAGTGCAGCTTTGGAGGCAACTGGGGCATAATACATGATGTAACAGCAGAATAGTGAGTGCAGCTCTGGAGGTGACTGTAGGACAAGACATGATGTAACAGCAGAATAGTGAGTGCAGCTCTGGAAGTGACTGGTGTATAAGACATGATGTAACTGCAGAATAGCGAGTGCAGCTCTGGAGGTGACTAAGGGATAAGACATGATGTAACAGCAGAATAGTGAGTGCAGCTCTGGAGGCAACTAAGGGATAAGACATGATGTAACAGCAGAATAGTGAGTGCAGCTCTGGAGGCAACTAAGGGATAAGACATGATGTAACAGCAGAATAGTGAGTGCAGCTCTGGAGGTGACTGTAGGACAAGACATGATGTAACAGCAGAATAGTGAGTGCAGCTCTGGAAGTGACTTGTGTATAAGACATGATGTAACTGCAGAATAGCGAGTGCAGCTCTGGAGGTGACTGGTGTATAAGACATGATGTAACAGCAGAATAGTGACTGCAGTTCTGGAGGTGACTGAGGATAAGACATGATGTAACGGCAGAATAGTGAGTGCAGCTCTGGAGGTGACTGAGGATAAGACATGATGTAACGGCAGAATAGCGAGTGCAGCTCTGGAGGTGACTGAGGATAAGACACAATGGCCCACATTTATCAATGTGTTTACACCGTTTTTTCCTTCTATATTTGGCGCTAATTTGGCGCAAAGTATGGTTTTTTGCGCCTTTTTGTTTAGAAGTTTCTGCTGATTTTGAGTTACAATCCACTGATTTGGGCAGTACGCATGATATGGACGTGTTTTATCAATTGCGCCTTTTATAAAAAGGCGCAAAGACCAGAAATACGGCAAAAATTTACACCAAGCTCAAGGTGGTGTAGGAAATCCTTCTACGTGTCCACTGCGCAATCACAAAAACCAGTGTAAGAGAAAGGTGTAAGATAGAGGATTGAGGGTGTTACCGTGCTTGCGCCAAAATCATCAAGATGCGTGCGCCTTTTTAATAAAAAAAGGCGCAAGGACGGGAAATATACAGGGTTTAAAAAGACGCAACAAAAACACGGAGGTAGACAGCTAATGATAAATGTGGGCCAATGTCACAGCAGTTTTAGGGGGGGGGGGGCAGAGTGCAGTCTGCATTGCAGAGGGTCATCTGGCCTCCTCCTGTGGCCATCTTTGCTGTCACCTGTGTGGTGCCCATGGTCACCCGTTTAGACAGTGTCCCCACTTATTTGCCAATGCTGCGAGCCTGAGGAGGCCTTGTGAGTGGAGGGGACCAGCTATGAAGAAGGGGCCCTAGGGCCAGTGAAGAACAAGAGCCCCTCTGAGCTTTGGCAAGAGGAAAAGTGTAGAAGGAGCAGGTAGGTTCCCTGGTGGCAAGGTTAGTCTGGGAACCGGTTCTAGAAGTTGGCTCAGATAAAACAGATGAGGCTCTAGAGGTCACCGAATAAGATAATACTAAGAGGGTCGATTCCTCGTATAACTCGAGGTCATTCCTTGAGAATTCCTTTCCAATACGAAATTCTGAATGTGAACAGTGGGCAATAGCAAGATGAAAAACATAGAAGGGGCCTAAGGCATCTTCTTCCTCTGTTGTGGGCCAAATTTGACCAACTGTCCTCTGGTCGTTCTAAGTGGACCTTCAGCCTCCTTCCTCCTAAGGAGGGGAGGCTAAAGGTCCAGTTTTGGAGGGTAAGTAGCCTCTAGGAGGTGCCAAGGCGCGCCTTCTGAGGCAGTTTCCTTAGGAGGACAGGTGGCCTCATGGGTCACCAGAGTGACCTCACGCTTCTTAAACCTATATACACGCTGGTGTCCTGTATGTATCTGAGGAGTAGAAAGGGTTGTTGTCCATGGTGGAGGGGAACCGGTACCATCTGGTGGCAGAACAGCAGCGCTTTCCGTAAGCACGGTGACATTTGCCGCCAATGAGACACATCAGGCGTCTCCCAGCTGTAACTCTTCTGACTGATGGCTTTATGGCCCTGGCAAGGAGATGGCACATGGAGACTTGGCAAAGTTTATTGGCACCATATGGCGCCTGTTTATAGCTACGAGGAGAAGAGGAAGAGGCTAAACTGCTTACTTAACCTTTCTGTAAGGATTGGAAAAGACGACGAATGAGCCCCCCTCCCCCAACTACTGGAGAGGGGGCCCCTGAAAGATTACAACCACCCCCCAAACAATGTATAAGGATGGAGAAGATGACGGATGAGCCCCCAAGTCCTGGAGACAGGGGCCCCTGAATGTACAACAGGAATAACACCCCCACCTCCATTAATGTAGAAAAATGTCTGCTCGTTTGTAATATACATTGTTGTTTACTGACCTCGGCCTCCTGTCTGGGAATGAAATCAGCCAAGTCTAAAAACCTGTCCTAATTTAACTATTAAGGTGTGTGCTTAAATGTTTCTGTATCCTTCTCCACAGTATATCCATACATCTCCTGTATCTATCTCTATATCCATACAGCTCCTGTATCTGTCTCTATATCCATTTATCTCCTGTATCTATCTCTATATCATACATCTCCTGTATCTATCTCTATATCATACATCTCCTGTATCTTCCTCTATATCCATACATCTCCTGTATCTATCTCTATATCCATACATCTCCTGTATTTATCTCTATATCATACATCTCCTATATCTTCCTCTATATCCATTCATCTCCTGTCTCTTCCTCTATATCATACATCTCCTGTCTCTTCCTCTATATCATACATCTCCTGTATCTATCTCTATATCCATACATCTCCTGTATCTATCTCTATATCCATACATCTCCTGTATCTATCTCTATATCATACATCTCCTATATCTTCCTCTATATCCATTCATCTCCTGTATCTTCCTCTATATCATACATCTCCTGTATAATCCTCTATATAATACATCTCCTGTATCTTCCTCTATATCATACATCTCCTGTATCTTTCTTTATATCATACATCTCCTGTATCTTCCTCTATATCATACATCTCCTGTATCCTCCTCTATATCATACATCTCCTGCATCTTCCTCTATATCATACATCTCCTGTATCTTCCTCTATATCATACATCTCCTGTATCTTCCTCTATATCATACATCTCCTGTATCTTCCTCTATATCATACATCTCCTGTATCTTCCTCTATATCATACATTTCCTGTATCTTTCTCTATATCATACATCTCCTGTATCTTCCCTTATATCATCCACCTCCTGTATCTTTCTCTATATCATACATCTCCTGTATCTTCCTCTATATCATACATTTCCTGTATCTTTCTTTATATCATACATCTCCTGTATCTTCCTCTATATCATACATCTCCTGTATCCTCCTCTATATCATACATCTCCTGCATCTTCCTCTATATCATACATCTCCTGTATCTTCCTCTATATCATACATCTCCTGTATCTTCCTCTATATCATACATCTCCTGTATCTTCCTCTATATCATACATCTCCTGTATCTTCCTCTATATCATACATTTCCTGTATCTTTCTCTATATCATACATCTCCTGTATCTTCCCTTATATCATCCACCTCCTGTATCTTTCTCTATATCATACATCTCCTGTATCTTCCTCTATATCATACATTTCCTGTATCTTCCTCTATATCATACATCTCCTGTATCTTTCTCTATATCATACATCTCCTGTATCTTCCCTTATATCATCCACCTCCTGTATCTTTCTCTATATCATACATCTACTGTATCTTTCTCTATATCATACATCTCCTGTATCTATCTCTATATCATACATTTACTGTGTCTTTCTCTATATCATACATCTCCTGTATCTTTCTTTATATCATACATCTCCTGTATCTTCCTCTATATCATACCTCTCCTGTATCTTCCTCTATATCATACATCTCCTGTATCTTCCTCTATATCATCCACCTCCTGTATCTTCCTCTATATCATACATGTCCTGTATCTTCCTCTATATCATACTTCTCCTGTATCTTCCTCTATATCATCCACCTCCTGTATCTTCCTCTATATCATACATCTCCTGTATCTTCCTCTATATCATACATCTCCTGTATCTTCCTCTATATCATCCACCTCCTGTATCTTCCTCTATATCATACACCTCCTGTATCTTCCTCTATATCATACATCTCCTGTATCTATCTCTATATCATACATCTCCTGTATCTTCCTCTATATCCATTCATCTCCTGTATCTATCTCTATATCCATTCATCTACTGTATATTTCTATATATCATCCATCTCCTGTATCTTTTTCTATATCATACATCTCCTGTATCTTCCTCTATATCATACATCTCCTGTATCTTCCTCTATATCCATTCATCTCCTGTATCTATCTCTATATCCATTCATCTACTGTATATTTCTCTATATCATCCATCTCCTGTATCTTTTTCTATATCATACATCTCCTGTATCTTCCTCTATATCCATTCATCTCCTGTATCTATCTCTATATTCATTCATCTACTGTATATTTCTCTATATCATCCATCTCCTGTATCTTTTTCTATATCATACATCTCCTGTATCTTCCTCTATATCAATGTAGAGGGTAGGCAGCACAACCACGTATTCTAGAAGTCTTGGGGTGCAGGCAAGGATAGCAGTCCCAATCGCAGACAGCTCAGATAATCCAAGATGCAGAAAATGTAGCAGCACACCTGTCACGATGCCGGCTGGCAGGAGGTGGATCCTCTGTGCCAGAGAGGGATTGGCGAGGACCGCGCTAGTGGACCGGTTCTAAGCCACTACAGGTTTTCACCAGAGCCCGCCGCAAAGCGGGATGGTCTTGCTGCGGCGGTAGTGACCAGGTCGTATCCACTAGCAACGGCTCACCTCTCTGGCTGCTGAAGATGCTGAAGATAGGCGAGGTACAAGGGAGTAGGCAGAAGCAAGGTCGGACGTAGCAGAAGGTCGAGGCAGGCAGCAAGGATCGTAGTCAGGGGCAACGGCAGGAGGTCAGGAACACGGGCTAGGAGCAGACAAGGGAACGCTTTCACTAGGCACTAAGGCAACAAGATCCGGCAAGGGAGTGCAGGGGAAGTGAGGTGATATAGGGAAGTGCACAGGTGAACACACTAATTGGAACCACTGCGCCAATCAGCGGCGCAGTGGCCCTTTAAATCGCAGAGACCCGGCGCGCGCGCGCCCTAGGGAGCGGGGCCGCGCGCGCCGGGACAGAACAGACGGAGAGCGAGTCAGGTAGGGGAGCCGGGGTGCGCATCGCGAGCGGGCGCTACCCGCATCGCGAATCGCATCCCGGCTGGCAGCGGAATCGCAGCGCCCCGGGTCAGAGGACGTGACCGGAGCGCTGCCGCGGGGAGAGTGAAGCGAGCGCTCCGGGGAGGAGCGGGGACCCGGAGCGCTCGGCGTAACAGTACCCCCCCCCTTGGGTCTCCCCCTCTTCTTGGGGCCAAAGAACCTGAGGAAAAAAAAGTCAATTTTTCCGTGATGAGGTCCGATGCACATTAGGAGGGGTTCTGTGCGGAAACGCATGAGACAGTCCAATCTTTTATTGTTAATACAAAAGATGTAGAGGGGTCTGGCGAGACTGGTCACAGGGACGTAGAACCTGTTGATAAGAGAGGCCAAAAAAATTTTTCCTGCAGATCCGGAATCCAAGGAGACCATAGTAGAGAAGGAGAAGGTAGAGGCAGATATCCGCACAGGCACAGTAAGGCGTGGAGAAGCAGAGTAGACATCAAGAACTGTCTCCCCTTTGTGCGGAGTCAGCGTACGTCTTTCCAGGCGGGGAGGACGGATAGGACAATCCTTCAGGAAGTGTTCGGTACCGGCATAGTACAGGCAAAGATTCTCCATGCGGCGTCGTGTCCTCTCTTGAGGTGTCAAGCGAGACCGGTCAACTTGCATAGCCTCCGCGGCGGGAAGCACAGGAACGGATTGCAGAGGACCAGAGGAGAGAGGAGCCGGGGAGAAAAAACGCTTCGTGCGAACAAAGTCCATATCCAGGCGGAGCTCCAGACGCCATCCGGAAGAACGCATGTCAATGCGAGTGGCAAGATGAATGAGTTCATGTAGGTCAGCAGGAGTCTCTCGTGCGGCCAGAACATCTTTAATGTTGCTGGATAGGCCTTTTTTAAAGGTCGCGCAGAGAACCTCACTATTCCAGGACAACTCGTAAGCAAGAGCACGGAACTGAATGGCGTACTCGCCAATGGAAGAAACACCCTGTTCCAGGTTCAGCAGGGCAATCTCGGCAGAAGAAGCTCGGGCAGGCTCCTCGAAGACACCACGGACCTCAGCGAAGAAGGACTGGACTGTGGCTGTGGCAGAATCATTGCGGTCCCCATCAAACTTGTCCGGCAGGGACAAGCAGGGGTTAGGAACGGCCGGTTGCTGCGGAGGAGTTGCAGGAGCCGGCGGAGGAGATGGTTGTTGCAGCTGTAGCTGTGACTGAAGTTGCTGTACCTGCGGCAGTAGCTGCTGTGACTGAAGTTGCTGTATCTGCGGCAGCAGCTGCTGTAACTGTGACTGAAGACGCTGTGTCTCGGAGATCAAGTATGCCAGCTGTTGATCTCGTTGGGCGATCTTTACGCCAAATTTGTCCGGCAGGGACAAGCAGGGGTTAGGAACGGCCGGTTGCTGCGGAGGAGTTGCAGGAGCCGGCGGAGGAGATGGTAGTTGCAGCTGTAGCTGTTGCTGTATCTGCAGCTGCTGTATCTGTGACTGAATACGCAGTGCCTCGGAGGTCAAGTATGCCAGCTGTTGATCTCGTTGGGCGATCTTTAAGGCTAGCTGGGCGACCAGTGTAGGATCTACAGCGGGATCCATGGCCGGATCTACTGTCACGATGCCGGCTGGCAGGAGGTGGATCCTCTGTGCCAGAGAGGGATTGGCGAGGACCGCGCTAGTGGACCGGTTCTAAGCCACTACAGGTTTTCACCAGAGCCCGCCGCAAAGCGGGATGGTCTTGCTGCGGCGGTAGTGACCAGGTCGTATCCACTAGCAACGGCTCACCTCTCTGGCTGCTGAAGATGCTGAAGATAGGCGAGGTACAAGGGAGTAGGCAGAAGCAAGGTCGGACGTAGCAGAAGGTCGAGGCAGGCAGCAAGGATCGTAGTCAGGGGCAACGGCAGGAGGTCAGGAACACGGGCTAGGAGCAGACAAGGGAACGCTTTCACTAGGCACTAAGGCAACAAGATCCGGCAAGGGAGTGCAGGGGAAGTGAGGTGATATAGGGAAGTGCACAGGTGAACACACTAATTGGAACCACTGCGCCAATCAGCGGCGCAGTGGCCCTTTAAATCGCAGAGACCCGGCGCGCGCGCGCCCTAGGGAGCGGGGCCGCGCGCGCCGGGACAGAACAGACGGAGAGCGAGTCAGGTAGGGGAGCCGGGGTGCGCATCGCGAGCGGGCGCTACCCGCATCGCGAATCGCATCCCGGCTGGCAGCGGAATCGCAGCGCCCCGGGTCAGAGGACGTGACCGGAGCGCTGCCGCGGGGAGAGTGAAGCGAGCGCTCCGGGGAGGAGCGGGGACCCGGAGCGCTCGGCGTAACAACACCCAGTAGTAAAGTGCAAAAATTGGGATTTATTGACCCATATCAAATGCGACGTTTCGACGGCATCCCGCCATCTTTTTCAAGCATGATACACAGGTTACAACATCCACATTATATCAGGTGTGTAATTAACAAACAATCAAGTATAAAAAGTGTTATAAAAAGTGATCAAACGTACAATCATAAGAATAGAGTGTATACAAAATATAAAACATATGAGTGACAAACCAATTCAATCATGACATAAATATATATTAAATACAAAATATATAAAATAAGTGTATATCGATATCCCTAGGTCAAAGTCCACAGGTGCGCCAAATCGGCAGTGAATTAAAAACAATTAAAAACATGAATTCTACTTGAGACAGATCCACATACTCCTGCATGCCCATAGACGCCATAACGGCGTTGTTCACTTCCGCATCGGTATCCAGCAGTCATGTGATCATCACCTGATCACACACGTCACATGGGCTTCACCGGCTTCAGCCAGCCGGTTCGGCGCATGCGCACATACTGTTGTATATCGTGCAGAGTGTTAATATACAGTAATAAAGATTCTAGAGGTGATGATTTCGAGAATTAGTAGTCTAAATACCATACGTAAGACTCTCGCCGATGTCAATGCACACATTGCTGTGAGCTTCTGCGTCCTCCCCAACACTGCGGAAAACGCATGTAAACCGCAACACAATGTGAACAGAGACATAACTAAGTAGATTAGTAAGAATTAATGAAGAAATTATTGAAAAAATAATTTATTATGTTAGTTTAATTAGTGAACAAATATGGGTGGGTTTCCGACACGTCCCACCGAATAACCGGTAGAACGCGTCGAAAACGCATCCACCCATAGGAAGTGTAAAACAAAAGAGTGAAGGAAAAATAGATGTAAAAAATAAATAAATGTGAAAAATAAATAAAAATTATGGGGATATTTAATAACCCAGTGTACGTGAGTGTAGAAATTAATACGGTAATGATAATGGTAATGTAAAAATGTGAAAATATAAATAATAATAATTAAAAAAATAAAACATAATAAAAATTTGATAATTGATACGATGTCTCGCTGATGTGAAAACACATCGTGGATCATAGATAAGTAATGTGTCAAAATAGTGTACAAATAATGATCCTAACAATATTGTGTAAAGGATCAAGGAAAATAGTGTCAAGGTGATGTTATATTTATCTAGAATTTATAATAGACTTATTGGATATCCCCTCTAACTATTAGTCAGAGGATATATACCTATATAGTATACAGTAGTGAAATCAATCTATCATCACCATTATGAAACAATCCATGATTGGTGAAACAGTTATAGCTGGGCAGGAGAATTGTTGGATTTGTCTCTTCGGTGTCATATTGCTTGAAATCTGAAGAGAAGAAGAGAGTAGTATCAGTGTCATAAACACACAATTATATGAACATATAGTATACAGTTTGAGAATAGAATAATCCTGTGTACCGTTCTCCAATGAGGGGCATGATTCTAGGCCCTACAGATGGATGGTGTAATGGCAAAACCGACATTCAAACCCTTAGGGCGTAAAGATTCCAATTCGAAAATCCAGAATAGTTCCCTCTTCTTTAGCAGACTGACCCTGTCCCCCCCGCGTTTGGGCAGTGGGACATGGTCAACCAGTGTGTATCTCAGGTCGCCCTCTGTATGCCCCGCCTCAACGAAGTGTTTCCACACCGGCAGGTCCATCCGAGCTTTTCGGATGGAGTACCGGTGTTGGTTGAGGCGGGTACGGAAGTCGAGGGTTGTTTCTCCCACATACAGAAGGCGACAGGGGCAAGTCAAAATGTACACTACAAAACTAGAGGTGCATGTCAAATAATGGTTAATTTTGTACTCTCGGTTGGTACGGGGGTGTACAAATGTCGGTCCTTTGAGCATGCGGGGACAGTTGATACAGTTCCGGCACGGAAAGGAACCTCTCTGTTTGACTGTTAGATATTTCTGTTGTTCATTAGGTTTCAGGGACACATCAGTTTTTACCAGTTTGTCTTTCAGACTAGGTGACTTACGATAGGACATTAACGGGGGTACCCTAAAGTCGGGGACCGTCGGGTGATACTCACTCACTATGGACCAGTGTTTGCGAATAATATTCGCTATTCTGCCTGAATGAGTGTTGTAAGTAGATACAAAAGCCATTCTAGGTAAACTAGCCTTTTTCTGTTTATTGTGTATCAGTTCCCGTCTCCCCATAGTTAGGACTTTCTCTTTGCTCTCTTGTAATAAATTGCGGGGATAACCCCTTTTGGTAAAGTTCGAAATCATTTTGTCCAATGCAGGTTCCAATTTGTCATCCATCCCTACCACACGGCGGACCCTCATCATCTGGCTTGATGGGAGGGACCGAACCATGGGGCGGGGATGGTGGCTGTCGTATCGTACAATTGAGTTGCAATCTGTCGGTTTGGTGTATAGGTCAGTATTAAGGTGATCTCCTTCAATTACGACTAATGTATCTAAAAACTGTACTGCCGTCGGGGATGAAGTTAGCGTAAATTTAATGTGTTCATTAACCTGGTTCAGAAAATTAAGAAAATCATGTAACTGTGTATTGGTACCTGTCCAGATGAGGAAGATGTCGTCAATGTAGCGCCACCACCCCAGCACATGGCTGAAGTGGTGGCACACATAGACGACATCTTCCTCTAGGGCCGCCATGAACACGTTGGCATACGTGGGTGCCACGTTCGTGCCCATGGCGGTCCCTGTCAACTGTAAATAAAAAGAATCATTGAACATAAAATAGTTATTTTTGAGTACCATCTCGAGTAATGTCAGAATAAACTTGCTTTTTCCATCTGAAAAATCTGTTGTAATGGCATTCCCCACTGCCGTCAACCCTGCCTCATGGGGAATGGACGTATACAGGGATGTAACGTCCAAAGAGGCAAGGATGGCGCCAGGGGGGATTTTAATTGTCTCAATATGTCTTAAAAAATCAGCAGTGTCACAAATAAATGATTTTGCACCTATTGCATACGGTCGCAATACCCGATCCAAAAAGATGGAAATAGAACTCATGATAGACCCACGCCCGGAGACAATCGGTCTCCCGGGTGGGTCCACCAGGGATTTATGGATCTTGGGTAAGACATATAAAAATGGAGTAGTAGGAAATTTGACATAAAGAAATTCAAACAACGATTTGTCAATCAAACCATCATATAATGCACTATTCAAGTACTCGAGAATTTTCCTATCTATATTACACTTGGGGTCCGTATTAAGTTTCTGATAGGTGGACACATCGGAGAGTTGCCTGTGTACTTCACCCAGGTATTTAGATCGGTCCATGACCACAACCGCACCACCCTTGTCCGCGGACTTGATGATGAGGCTGTGGTCATGGACAAGTTGGTTGAGTGCCAAACGTTGTGCATGAGATAGATTCGGGTGACCAGGGTCACTGGTGTCAATCCGTAATCTGTCTAAATCTTGCTTAACCAAAGTGGTAAATGTTTCAATTGCGCTGGACCCGAACTGGGGATTAAAGCTGCTAGGGACCTTCAAAGCATAGTCCGCGGCTTTAAAACACCCAGTCTGGTCCAGTGTGGGTACAGTTTCAACCGGGTTTCCAGATTTCTCCGCAAACCAGGTTTTTAGTTTCAATTTCCTAAAAAATTGCAAACAGTCAAGTTCTAACTGGAACCAATTAGGACTATATGTCGGACAAAAGCTAAGTCCTTTTCCCAGAAGCTGTAACTGCGAGTTCGTAAGATTAACAGATGATATATTTACCACTTCTTTTTTGGGTTGACCCTGTTCTGGAGTATCTTCGGGGCACGTTGTCTTGTTTTTATGTGCCCACCGGTGGCGCCGGCCTCCTCGTCTGGTGGGACATCGCTTGCGTGTTGGTGCAATCCTAAAAAATCATGGGGTAAAGGGCTAGAGACTGTAGAAGGCTGTGATATATTCATCTGTCCATTCTGTATGTTCACTCTTTCATCTTTAGATCTTCTAGGAGATCTCCTGGTAGTGGAGATCTGTATACCCCAAAGGTATACTTTATTGTTGGCGTAGTCCGCTGTATCTCTGAACCATTTGTGTTTCTTGACATTTTCTAAATCCGATTTCACCTTTTGTAGGTATGATACATGTTTAGACTGGATTTTCTCAAAGTCGCTGTCGATAAGCAGTGACTTGAGGGTAATCTCTGCGTTCTTGGTTTTTTCTTTAGAAACCGCAACATCTCTCTGTAAAAATTCCATGTTCAGTAATATTAGATCAAGGGAGTACCTGTTAGCAATCATCTCGTAGCGTTGACGAAATTCAGGGTTCCCCATGTGTGCGTTATCCCGCGGCTGTATGCGCATGCCCCTCGGGCATACTTCTCCTGTATCTTTTTCTATATCATACATCTCCTGTATCTTCCTCTATATCATACATCTCCTGTATCTTTCTTTATATCATACATCTCCTGTATCTTCCTCTATATCATACATCTCCTGTATAATCCTCTATATCATACATCTCCTGTATCTATCTCTATATCATACATCTCCTGTATCTTCCTCTATATCATACATCTCCTGTATCTATCTCTATATCATACTTCTCCTGTATCTTTTTCTATATCATACATCTCCTGTATCTTCCTCTATATCATACATCTCCTGTATCTTTCTTTATATCATACATCTCCTGTATCTTCCTCTATATCATACATCTCCTGTATAATCCTCTATATCATACATCTCCTGTATCTTTCTTTATATCATACATCTCCTGTATCTTCCTCTATATCATACATCTCCTGTATCTTCCTCTATATCATACATCTCCTGTATAATCCTCTATATCATACATCTCCTGTATCTTTCTTTATATCATACATTTCCTGTATCTTCCTCTATATCATACATCTCCTGTATCTTCCTCTATATCATACATCTCCTGTATCTTTTTTTATATCATACATCTCCTGTATCTTCCTCTATATCATACATCTCCTGTATCTTCCTCTATATCATACATCTCCTGTATCTTCCTCTATATCATACATCTCCTGTATCTATCTCTATATCCATACATCTCCTGTATCTTCCTCTATATCATACATCTCCTGTATAATCCTCTATATCATACATCTCCTGTATCTTTCTTTATATCATACATTTCCTGTATCTTCCTCTATATCATACATCTCCTGTATCTTCCTCTATATCATACATCTCCTGTATCTTTTTTTATATCATACATCTCCTGTATCTTCCTCTATATCACACTTCTCCTGTATCTTCCTCTATATCATACATCTCCTGTATAATCCTCTATATCATACATCTCCTGTATCTTCCTCTATATCATCCGCCTCCTGTATCTTCCTCTATATCCATACATCTCCTGTATTTGTATTTATACTTATACCATACCTTGCCTCTATGTCCTTCTATTATACTTTATATGATTGATTCTTCATACTTCCTCAGTCCAGGCATCCGGACGCTCGGCATATTTAGCGGGTCATTATGCAGCGCGCAGTAAATACGGTGGAGATGATAAGTACGTGGTGCGACGCAAACAGAGTCAAGCTGTCAAACACAGGGAATGAACACATCTACAAGCTGTGAATCTGCTGCAAGTCAAAGTAACACAACAGGAGCAACACCCCCCTGTACTGAGATCATACTGAGAGTCAAAGGGGGCCATACACAGACTATAAGAGGGGACCCGGGAGCTGAGATACACAGCGGATAAGAGGGGGAGCGGGGACCCCAGAGCTGAGATACACAGCCTGTAAGAAGGGGAGCGGGGACCCAGGAGCTGAGATACACAGTCTATAAGAGGGGGAGAGGGGACCAAGGACCAGAGATATACAGCCTGTAAGAAGGGGAGTGGGGACCCCGAAGCTGAGATACATAACACTGACTCCTGCCCTGTGTATGGAGCCTATGAGAGGGGGAGCTGAGGATGCCCCACAGATGCCCAATAGGGTTTAGGTTTGGAGACATGCTTGGCCAGTCCATCACCTTTACCCTCAGTTTATTTAGAAAGGCACCCCTTCAACCTCTGCAGCAATGCTGTAAGCACTGATACATCTATTTCTCAAAGACAACCTCTGGATATGACGCAGAGCACGTGCACTCATCTTCTTTGGTTCAACCATTTCTTTTCTTTTCTGCAGGAGACCAGGATAACAGATGTGTCATCCCTATTTAAAGCCGGAAGGGAGTGTACAGATGTACAGTATAGTAAAACAGGTAAAAAGTATAAACATAGAAGGTTTTATTCAATATATAAAGTGTAAACAAAATAAAATAAATGCCCCATTCCCAATAAAGTCCTATATTATCACTAAAAATAAAAAATAAAAAAACCTATACATAACAGGTATCGCCACATTTGTTATGACTTGTACTATAAAATCATAATGTTATTTATCCTGCACAGTGAACGCTGTAAAAAAAATAAAAAAAAAATAAAATAAAGTAAGCAAGATAATTAATAATTTTGTTGCAAAAAGTGGAATAAGCGTGATCAAAAGGTAGCATGTATCCCAAAAATAGTACCAATAAAAAATTCAGTTCGTACCCCAAAAAAAAAGACGCCCTCACAGAATGCGGTTGTATGAAAAAAAAAACATTCTTGCAATACAAAAACAGGAAAAAGAGCATAAAAAGCTATATAAATTGGGTATTGACATAAGCGAACAGATTCACAGAATAAAGATAACATTATTTTTATCGCACGGTGAAAAAAAAAAATTTTTGAAAAATTTTCAGAATTTTTTAAATTTTTTCACAATATTTCACAAAGTATTTTTTCTTTAAAAATTATTAATAATATCAAATACAATATGTCAAGAACAAACACAATCCCAGAAGGAGGAGGAGGAGGACCTTCTTTTTTTATATATCAGTATATATCAGTGTTTTTTCAACCAGGGTGCCTCCAGCTGTTGCAGAACTACAAATCCCAGCTTGCTGGGAGTTGTAGTTTTGCAACAGATGGAGGCACCCCGGTTGGGAAACACTGACATAAAAAACAAAAAGAAGAAGGTCCTCCTCCATTCTGGGTCGGCAAACTAGAAGGAGACTTCATTATAACCTACCGCTTTCCACCAGAGGTCACCAAAGACTGTTCAGGCATGCTGGGAGTTGTAGTTTTGCAACAGCTGGAGGCTGGGAAACACTGACATTAAAAAAAAAAAAAAAAAAGAAGGGCCTCCTCCATTCTGGGTCGGCAAACTAGAAGGAGACTTCACTATAACCTACCGCTTTCCACCAGAGGTCACCAAAGACTGTTCAGGCATGCTGGGAGTTGTAGTTTTGCAACAGCTGGAGGCGACCTGGTTGGGAAACACTGACATAAAAAAAAAAAAAGAGGAAGGTCCTCCCCCGTTCTGGGTCGGCAAACTAGAAGGAGACTTCATTAAAACCTACCACTTTCCACCAGAGGTCACCAAAGACTGTTCGGGCATGCTGGGAGTTGTAGTTTTGCAACAGCTGGAGGCACCCTGGTTGGGAAACATTGACATGAAAAAAAAAAGATGGTCCTCCTCCGTTCTGGGTCGGCAAACTAGAAGGAGACTTCATCAAAGCCTACCGCTTTCCACCAGAGGTCACCAAAGGCTGTTCGGGCATGCTAGGAGTTGTGGTTTTGCAACAGCTGGAGGCACCCCGGTTGGGAAACACTGACATAAAAAAAAAGACGGTCCTCCTCCGTTCTGGGTCGGCAAACTAGAAGGAGACTTCATCAAAACCTACCGCTTTCCACCAGAGGTCACCAAAGGCTGTTGGGGCATGCTAGGAGTTGTGGTTTTGCAACAGCTGGAGGCACCCCGGTTGGGAAACACTGACATAAAAAAAAAAAAAGACGGTCCTCCTCCGTTCTGGGTCGGCAAACTAGAAGGAGACTTCATCAAAACCTACCGCTTTCCACCAGAGGTCACCAAAGACTGTTCGGGCATGCTGGGAGTTATGGTTTTGCAACAGCTGGAGGCACCCTGGTTGGAAAACGGTGACCTAAAGAGACACATACCAGGTTTGAAAATAAAAAAAATGGGGGGAATTTGGGCCTTATACATCGTATCCCCTATCCAAAGGAAAGGGGATAAGATGTCTGATCGCAGGGGTCCCACCACTGGGACCCCCTCGATCTCAATGAAGCCCCTGGAATTCTGTGCCGTGCGCTGCCTCCGAGATGTCATGGCCACGCCCCCTCATGACATCACGGCCACGCCCCCCTCCATTCATAACTTCGGTCACGGAGGCAGTGTCCAGCACAGAATGCCGGGGGCTACACCATTTTTGTGGGGGCCCCAGCGTCGGGACCCCTGCGATCAGACATCCTATCCCTTATCCTTTGGATAGGGGATAAGATGTATAAGGCCCGAGTACCCCTTTAAAGTGCAAACTTTTAAATGCTATACTTTTTTTTTATTTAGAAAGGAAATATGAGGTTTACCCATATAACAACTCCCCCATCTGAATCGTCAAGCCCCACCCCCGAGGAGCATGTTTGGCCGAAAAAAAGGCAGAACATGGAAAAACAGGGTGGAATGTGTAAAGCTGGTACAGTAGGGTCATAGCATTATTGTTGTCACCCAGCTTTACCAGCATCCTAGACAGACTTACTGAACAGACTGGATTTACCAAGGCAGGGAACAATTCCAAGCGACAAGGAGGAAGTTTTGTAAAACTTCTAGGGGCCCGTAAGCCCCCCGCCACCCTCCACCTCCTCCTTCGCTCCTCTGACTGTCAGCATCTGCTGAGTAAATGAATAAATCACAGCCTCCCGAGTCTGACATGGCTGAGAATCACAGAGCCTCCTCTCGTGGTGCAGCTGCAGAGCCGGCACCGCTCGCTCCCCCCCTCCTCCGCCATAATTAACAGATTGCACTCCTAAATGATTAAAAAGTCAGAGCTAATTCAGGCCCCGGCGCTCATCACTTATGCAGGGGAAATGGAGAACGGCAAGAAACATTGCACCCAAGATAAATTAATTTCCTCCAATTAGCCAGGGCTGCCACTACGCATCATTGTCTGCCGCGCAACATCCCGCCGGAACCCTTCTGGGGCCAGGAACAGGCATGGCACAGGGGGCCTGCGTCCGCAGCTCATCACACCCCAGTCCAGGAACACTTACGTTTACAGTTACAAAAAAATACGGAAGTGTCAACTTTTCCTTAACTTAATACCCCACAATGAGCATGTGAAAAACGGAATTTTAGAAATTTTTGAACAATTTATTTTTTTTTTATGAAAAAATAAAATTTCTCATGACTAGAGTTACCTGTGGTGAATCCAGCTGATTGGACAGGATTTGGGAAGACACCGTCCTGTCTATATAAGGTCTCACAACTGACAGTGTATATCAGAGCAAAGACCGAGCAATGAGGAGGAAAGAACTGCCTGTAGAGCTCAGAGACAGGATTTGGGAAGACACAGTCCTGTCTATATAAGGTCTCACAGCTGACAGTGTATATCAGAGCAAAGACCGAGCCATGAGGGGGAAAGAACTGCCTGTAGAGCTCAGAGACAGGATTTGGGAAGACACAACCCTGTCTATATAAGGTCTCACAGCTGACAGTGTATATCAGAGCAAAGACTGAGCCATGAGGGCGTGAGAACTGCCTGTAGAGCTCAGAGACAAGATTTGGGAAGACACAGTCCTGTCTATATAAGGTCTCACAGCTGACAGTGTATATCAGAGCAAAGACTGAGCCATGAGGGCGTGAGAACTGCCTGTAGAGCTCAGAGACAAGATTTGGGAAGACACAGCTCTGTCTATATAAGGTCTCACAGCTGACAGTGTATATCAGAGCAAACACCGAGCCATAAGTGGGAAAGAACTGCCTGTAGAGCTCCGAGACAGGATTTGGGAAGACACAGCCCTGTCTATATAAGGTCTCACAGCTGACAATGTATATCAGCAAAGACCGAGACATGAGGGGGAAAGAACTGCCTGTAGAGCTCAGAGACAGGATTTGGGAAGACACAGTCCTGTCTATATGAGGTCTCACAGCTGACAGTGTATATCAGAGCAAAGACCGAACCATGAGGGGAAAAGAACTGCCTGTAGAGCTCAGAGACAGGATTTGGGAAGACACAGTCCTGTCTATATAAGGTCTCACAGCTGACAGTGTATATCAGAGCAAAGACCGAACCATGAGTGGGAAAGAACTGCCTGTAGAGCTCAGAGGCAGGATTTGGGAAGACACAGCCCTGTCTATATAAGGTCTCACAGCTGACAGTGTATATCAGAGCAAACACCGAGCCATGAGGGGGAAAGAGATGCCTGTAGAGCTCAGAGACAGGATTTGGGAAGACACAACCCTGTCTATATAAGGTCTCACAGCTGACAGTGTATATCAGAGCAAAGACCGAGCCATGAGGGGGTGAGAACTGCCTGTAGAGCTCAGAGACAAGATTTGGGAAGACACAGTCCTGTCTATATAAGGTCTCACAGCTGACAGTGTATATCAGAGCAAACACCGAGCCATAAGAAGGAAAAAACTGCCTGTAGAGCTCAGAGACAAGATTTGGGAAAAAACAGCCCTGTCTATATAAGGTCTCACAGCTGACAGTGTATATCAGAGCAAAGACCGAGCCATGAGGGGGTAAGAACTGCCTGTAGAGCTCAGAGACAAGATTTGGGAAGACACAGCCCTGTCTATATAAGGTCTCACAGCTGACAATGTACACTGCTCAAAAAAATAAAGGGAACACTTAAACAACACAATGTAACTCCAAGTCAGTCACACTTGTGTGAAATCCCACTGTCCACTCAGGAAGAACACTGATTGACAATCAATTTCACATGCTGTTGTGCAAATGGAACAGACAACAGGTAGAAATTATAGGCAATTAGCAAGACACCCCCAATAAAGGAGTGGTTCTGCAGGTGGTGACCACTGACCACTTCTCAGTTCTTATACTTCCTGGCTGATGTTTTGGTCACTTTTGAATGCTGGCGGTGCTTTCACTCTAGTGGTAGCATGACACGGAGTCTGAAACCCACACAAGTCTCTCAGGTAGTGCAGCTCATCCAGGATGGTACATCAATGCGAGCTGTGGCAAGAATGTTTACTGTGTCTGTCAGCGTAGTGTCCATAGCATGGAGGCACTACCAGGAGACAGGCCAGTGCATCAGGGGACGTGGAGGAGAACGTAGGAGGGCAACAACCCAGCAGCCTGACCACTACCTCTGCATTTGTGCAATGAGGAGCAGGAGGAGCACTGCTAGAGCCCTGCAAAATTACCTCCAGCAGGCAACAAATGTGCATGTGTCCACTGAAACGGTCAGAAACAGACTCCATGAGGGCGGTATGAGAGCCCAACGTCCACAGGTGGGGGTTGTGCTTACAGCCCAACACCATGCAGGACGTTTGGCATTTGCCAGAGAACACCAAGATTGGTAAATTCACCACTGGTGCCCTGTGTTCTTCACAGATGAAAGCAGGTTCACACTGAGCATGTGACAGACACGTGACAGAGTCTGGAGATACCGTGGAGAACGTTCTGCTACCTGCAACATCCAGCATGACCGGTTTTGCGGTGGGTCAGTAATGGTGTGGGGCGGCATTTCTTTGGGGGGCTGCACAGCCTTCCACGTGTTTTCCAGAGGTAGCCTGACTGCCATTAGGTACCAAGATGAGATCTTCGACCCATTGTGAGACCATATGCTGGTGCGGTTGGCCCTGATGCAAGACAATGCTAGACCTCATGTGGCTGGAGTGTGTCAGCAGTTTCTGCAAGAGGAAGGCATTGATGCTATGGACTATAGGAATGCTATGGAAACAACTGCAGGGGGCCCTGGGGACACTGAGGGAAACTGCCTGACAGGACGGGAAAGGTGCTGGGAAACACCATCTCATACTAGGCCCCCACAGTAATAATAAACTGCATTCTATATAGTGTGATGTAATAATATATGGCATTCTATATAGTGTGATATAATAATATACGGTATTCTATATAGTGTGATGTAATAATATACAGTATTCTATATAGTGTGATGTAATAATATACAGTATTCTTTATAGTGTGATGTAATAATATACAGTATTCTATATAGTGTGATGTAATAATATACAGTATTCTTTATAGTGTAATATAATAATATACAGTATTCTATATAGTGTGATGTAATAATATACAGTATTCTATACAGTGTGATGTAATAATATACTGCATTCTATATAGTGTGATGTAATAATATACAGTATTCTATATAGTGTGATGTAATAATATACTGCATTCTATATAGTGTGATGTAATAATATACAGTATTCTATATAGTGTGATGTAATAATATACGGTATTCTATATAGTGTGATGTAATAATATACTGCATTCTATATAGTGCGATGTAATAATATACGGTATTCTATACAGTGTGATGTAATAATATACAGTAATCTATATAGTGTGATGTAATAATATACGGGATTCTATATAGTGTGATGTAATAATATACAGTATTATATATAGTGTGATGTAATAATATACAGTATTCTATATAGTGTGATGTAAAAATATACAGTATTCTATACAGTGTGATGTAATAATATATAGTATTCTATATAGTGTGATGTAATAATATACAGTATTCTATATAGTGTGATGTAATAATATATGGTATTCTATATAGTGTGATGTAATAATATACGGTATTCTATATAGTGTGATGTAATTATATATGGTATTCTATATAGTGTGATGTAATAATATATGGTATTCTATATAGTGTGATGTAATAATATATGGTATTCTATATAGTGTGATGTAATAATATACTGCATTCTATATAGTGTGATGTAATAATATACAGTATTCTATATAGTGTGATGTAATAATATATGGTATTCTATATAGTGTGATGTAATAATATACAATATTCTATACAGTGTGATGTAATAATATACGGTATTCTATATAGTGTGGTGTAATAATACACAGTATTCTATATAGTGTGATGTAATAATATACAGTATTCTATATAGTGTGATGTAATAATATACTGCATTCTATATAGTGTGATGTAATAATATATGGTATTCTATATAGTGTGATGTAATAATATATGATATTCTATATAATGCGATGTAATAATATATAGTATACTATATAGTGTGATGTAATAATATACTGCATTCTATATAGTGTGATGTAATAATATATAGTATTCTATATAGTGTGATGTAATAATATATGGTATTCTATATAGTGTGATGTAATAATATATGGTACTCTATATAGTGTGATGTAATAATATATAGTATACTATATAGTGTGATGTAATAATATACTGCATTCTATATAGTGTGATGTAATAATATATAGTATTCTATATAGTGTGATGTAATAATATATGGTATTCTATATAGTGTGATGTAATAATATACTGCATTCTATATAGTGTGATGTAATAATATATAGTATTCCATATAGTTTGATGTAATAATATACTGCATTCTATATAGTGTGATGTAATAATATACTGCATTCTATATTGTTACGCCGAGCGCTCCGGGTCCCCGCTCCTCCCCGGAGCGCTCGCTTCACTCTCCCCGCTGCAGCGCTCCGGTAAGATCCACTGACCCGGGGCGCTGCGATTCCGCTGCCAGCCGGGATGCGATTCGCGATGCGGGTAGCGCCCGCTCGCGATGCGCACCCCGGCTCCCGTACCTGACTCGCTCTCCCTCGGTCCTGTCCCGGCGCGCGCGGCCCCGCTCCCTAGGGCGCGCGCGCGCCGGGTCTTTGCGATTTAAAGGGCCACTGCGCCGCTGATTGGCGCAGTGATTCCAATTAGTGTCTTCACCTGTGCACTTCCCTATATCACCTCACTTCCCCTGCACTTCCTTGCCGGATCTTGTTGCCATTGTGCCAGTGAAAGCGTTCCTTGTGTGTTCCTAGCCTGTGTTCCAGACCTCCTGCCGTTGCCCCTGACTACGATCCTTGCTGCCTGCCCCGACCTTCTGCTACGTCCGACCTTGCTTCTGTCTACTCCCTTGTACCGCGCCTATCTTCAGCAGCCAGAGAGGTTGAGCCGTTGCTAGTGGATACGACCTGGTCACTACCGCCGCAGCAAGACCATCCCGCTTTGCGGCGGGCTCTGGTGAAAACCAGTAGTGGCTTAGAACCGATCCACTAGCACGGTCCACGCCAATCCCTCTCTGGCACAGAGGATCCACTACCTGCCAGCCGGCATCGTGACAGTAGATCCGGCCATGGATCCCGCTGAAGTTCCTCTGCCAGTTGTCGCTGACCTCACCACGGTGGTCGCCCAGCAGTCACAACAGATAGCGCAACAAGGCCAACAGCTGTCTCAACTGACCGTTATGCTACAGCAGTTACTACCACAGCTTCAGCAGTCATCTCCTCCACCGGCTCCTGCACCTCCTCCGCAGCGAGTGGCCGCTCCTGGTCTACGCCTATCCTTGCCGGATAAATTTGATGGGGACTCTAAGTTTTGCCGTGGCTTTCTTTCCCAATGTTCCCTGCATCTGGAGATGATGTCGGACCTGTTTCCCACTGAAAGGTCTAAGGTGGCTTTCGTAGTCAGCCTTCTGACTGGAAAAGCCCTGTCTTGGGCCACACCGCTCTGGGACCGCAATGACCCCGTCACTGCCTCTGTACACTCCTTCTTCTCGGAAATCCGAAGTGTCTTTGAGGAACCTGCCCGAGCCTCTTCTGCTGAGACTGCCCTGTTGAACCTGGTCCAGGGTAATTCTTCCGTTGGCGAGTATGCCGTACAATTCCGTACTCTTGCTTCAGAATTATCCTGGAATAATGAGGCCCTCTGCGCGACCTTTAAAAAAGGCCTATCCAGCAACATTAAAGATGTTCTGGCCGCACGAGAAATTCCTGCTAATCTACATGAACTTATTCACCTAGCCACTCGCATTGACATGCGTTTTTCCGAAAGGCGTCAGGAACTCCGCCAAGATATGGACTCTGTTCGCACGAGGCGTTTCTTCTCCTCGGCTCCTCTCTCCTCTGGTCCCCTGCAATCTGTTCCTGTGCCTCCCGCCGTGGAGGCTATGCAGGTCCACCGGTCTCGCCTGACACCTCAAGAGAGGACACGACGCCGTATGGAGAACCTCTGCCTGTACTGTGCTAGTACCGAACACTTCCTGAGGGATTGTCCTATCCGTCCTCCCCGCCTGGAAAGACGTACGCTGACTCCGCACAAAGGTGAGACAGTCCTTGATGTCTACTCTGCTTCTCCACGTCTTACTGTGCCTGTGCGGATGTCTGCCTCTGCCTTCTCCTTCTCTACTGTGGCCTTCTTGGACTCTGGATCTGCAGGAAATTTTATTTTGGCCTCTCTCGTCAACAAGTTCAACATCCCAGTGACCAGTCTCGCCAGACCCCTTTACATCAATTGTGTAAACAATGAAAGATTGGACTGTACCATACGTTTCCGTACGGAGCCCCTTCTTATGAGCATCGGATCTCATCACGAGAGGATTGAACTTTTGGTCCTCCCCAATTGCACCTCGGAAATTCTCCTTGGACTTCCCTGGCTTCAACTTCATTCCCCAACCCTGGATTGGTCCACTGGGGAGATCAAGAGTTGGGGGTCCTCTTGTTCCAAGAACTGTCTAAAACCGGTTCCCAGTAACCCTTGCCGTAACTCTGTGGTTCCTCCAGTAACCGGTCTCCCTAAGGCCTATATGGACTTCGCGGATGTTTTCTGCAAAAAACAAGCTGAGACTCTACCTCCTCACAGGCCTTATGATTGTCCTATCGACCTCCTCCCGGGCACTACTCCACCCCGGGGCAGAATTTATCCTCTCTCTGCCCCAGAGACTCTTGCCATGTCTGAATACGTCCAGGAGAATCTAAAAAAGGGCTTTATCCGTAAATCCTCCTCTCCTGCCGGAGCCGGATTTTTCTTTGTGTTCAAAAAAGATGGCTCCCTACGTCCTTGCATTGACTACCGTGGTCTTAATAAAATCACGGTTAAGAACCGCTACCCCTTACCCCTCATCTCTGAACTCTTTGATCGCCTCCAAGGTGCCCACATCTTTACTAAATTGGACTTAAGAGGCGCCTATAACCTCATCCGCATCAGAGAGGGGGATGAGTGGAAAACGGCATTTAACACCAGAGATGGACACTTTGAGTATCTGGTCATGCCCTTTGGCCTGTGCAACGCCCCTGCCGTCTTCCAAGACTTTGTTAATGAAATTTTTCGTGATCTGTTATACTCCTGTGTTGTTGTATATCTGGACGATATCCTAATTTTTTCTGCCAATCTAGAAGAACACCGCCAGCATGTCCGTATGGTTCTTCAGAGACTTCGTGACAATCAACTCTATGCCAAAATTGAGAAATGTCTGTTTGAATGCCAATCTCTTCCTTTTCTAGGATATTTGGTCTCTGGCCAGGGACTACAGATGGATCCAGACAAACTCTCTGCCGTCTTAGATTGGCCACGCCCCTCCGGACTCCGTGCTATCCAACGCTTTTTGGGGTTCGCCAATTATTACAGGCAATTTATTCCACATTTTTCTACCGTTGTGGCTCCTATCGTGGCTTTAACCAAAAAAAATGCTGATCCCAAGTCTTGGCCTCCTCAAGCAGAAGACGCCTTTAAACGACTCAAGTCTGCCTTTTCTTCGGCTCCCGTGCTCTCCAGACCTGACCCTTCCAAACCCTTCCTATTGGAGGTTGATGCCTCCTCAGTGGGAGCTGGAGCTGTTCTTCTACAAAAAAATTCTTCCGGGCATGCTGTCACTTGTGGTTTTTTCTCTAGGACCTTCTCTCCAGCGGAGAGGAACTACTCCATCGGGGATCGAGAGCTTCTAGCCATTAAATTAGCACTTGAGGAATGGAGGCATCTGCTGGAGGGATCAAGTTTTCCTGTTATTATCTACACCGACCACAAGAACCTCTCCTACCTCCAGTCTGCCCAACGGCTGAATCCTCGCCAGGCCCGGTGGTCTCTGTTCTTTGCCCGATTTAATTTTGAGATTCACTTTCGTCCTGCCGATAAGAACATTAGGGCCGATGCTCTCTCTCGTTCCTCGGATGCCTCAGAAGTTGAACTCTCTCCGCAACACATCATTCCACCTGACTGCCTGATCTCCACTTCTCCTGCCTCCATCAGGCAAACTCCTCCAGGAAAGACCTTTGTTTCTCCACGCCGACGCCTCGGAATCCTCAAATGGGGTCACTCCTCCCATCTCGCAGGTCATGCGGGCATCAAGAAATCTGTGCAACTCATCTCCCGCTTCTATTGGTGGCCGACTCTGGAGACGGATGTTGTGGACTTTGTGCGAGCCTGCACTATCTGTGCCCGGGATAAGACTCCTCGCCAGAAGCCCGCTGGTTTTCTTCATCCCCTGCCTGTCCCCGAACAGCCTTGGTCTCTGATTGGTATGGATTTTATTACTGATTTACCCCCTTCCCGTGGCAACACTGTTATTTGGGTGGTCGTTGATCGATTCTCCAAAATGGCACATTTCATCCCTCTTCCTGGTCTTCCTTCTGCGCCTCAGTTGGCTAAACAATTTTTTGTACACATTTTTCGTCTTCACGGGTTGCCTACGCAGATTGTCTCGGATAGAGGCGTCCAATTCGTGTCTAAATTCTGGAGGGCTCTCTGTAAACAACTCAAGATTAAATTAAATTTTTCTTCTGCATATCATCCCCAGTCCAATGGACAAGTAGAAAGAATTAACCAGATCTTGGGTGATTATTTGCGACATTTTGTTTCCTCCCGCCAGGATGACTGGGCAGATCTCCTTCCATGGGCCGAATTCTCGTATAACTTCAGGGTCTCTGAATCTTCCTCCAAATCCCCATTTTTCGTGGTGTACGGCCGTCACCCTCTTCCCCCCCTCCCTACCCCCTTGCCCTCTGGTCTGCCCGCTGTGGATGAAATTTCTCGTGACCTTTCCATCATATGGAGAGAGACCCAAAATTCTCTCTTACAGGCTTCATCACGCATGAAGAAGTTCGCGGATAAGAAAAGAAGAGCTCCTCCCGTTTTTTCCCCTGGAGACAAGGTATGGCTCTCCGCTAAATATGTCCGCTTCCGTGTCCCTAGCTACAAGTTGGGACCACGCTATCTTGGTCCTTTCAAAATTTTGTGTCAAATTAATCCTGTCTCTTATAAACTTCTTCTTCCTCCTTCTCTTCGTATCCCTAATGCCTTTCACGTCTCTCTTCTCAAACCACTCATCCTCAACCGTTTTTCTCCCAAATCTGTTCCTCCCACTCCTGTTTCCGGCTCCTCGGACATCTTCTCTGTCAAAGAGATCTTAGCTTCCAAAAAGGTCAGAGGGAAAACTTTTTTTTTAGTGGACTGGGAGGGTTGTGGTCCTGAAGAGAGATCCTGGGAACCTGAGGACAACATCCTAGACAAAAGTCTGCTCCTCAGGTTCTCAGGCTCTAAGAAGAGGGGGAGACCCAAGGGGGGGGGTACTGTTACGCCGAGCGCTCCGGGTCCCCGCTCCTCCCCGGAGCGCTCGCTTCACTCTCCCCGCTGCAGCGCTCCGGTCAGATCCACTGACCCGGGGCGCTGCGATTCCGCTGCCAGCCGGGATGCGATTCGCGATGCGGGTAGCGCCCGCTCGCGATGCGCACCCCGGCTCCCGTACCTGACTCGCTCTCCCTCGGTCCTGTCCCGGCGCGCGCGGCCCCGCTCCCTAGGGCGCGCGCGCGCCGGGTCTTTGCGATTTAAAGGGCCACTGCGCCGCTGATTGGCGCAGTGATTCCAATTAGTGTCTTCACCTGTGCACTTCCCTATATCACCTCACTTCCCCTGCACTTCCTTGCCGGATCTTGTTGCCATTGTGCCAGTGAAAGCGTTCCTTGTGTGTTCCTAGCCTGTGTTCCAGACCTCCTGCCGTTGCCCCTGACTACGATCCTTGCTGCCTGCCCCGACCTTCTGCTACGTCCGACCTTGCTTCTGTCTACTCCCTTGTACCGCGCCTATCTTCAGCAGCCAGAGAGGTTGAGCCGTTGCTAGTGGATACGACCTGGTCACTACCGCCGCAGCAAGACCATCCCGCTTTGCGGCGGGCTCTGGTGAAAACCAGTAGTGGCTTAGAACCGATCCACTAGCACGGTCCACGCCAATCCCTCTCTGGCACAGAGGATCCACTACCTGCCAGCCGGCATCGTGACATATATAGTGTGATGTAATAATATACTGCATTCTATATAGTGTGATGTAATAATATATAGTATTCTATATAGTGTGATCTAATAATATACTGCATTCTATATTGTGATGTAATAATATATAGTATTCTATATAGTGTGATGTAATAATATATAGTATTCTATATAGTGTGATGTAATAATATATGGTATTCTATATAGTGTGATGTAATAATATACAGTATTCTATATACATTGATGTAATAATATACAGCATTCTATATAGTGTGATGTAATAATATACATTATTCTGTACAGTGTGATGTAATAATATACAGTATTCTATAAAGTGTGATGTAATAATATATGGTATTCTATATAGTGTGATGTAATAACATACGATATTCTATATAGTGTGATGTAATAATATAATGGTATGCTATATAGTGTGATGTAATAACATACGATATTCTTTATAGTGTGATGTAATAATATATAGTATTCTATATAGTGTGATGTAATAATATATGGTATTCTATACAGTGTGATGTAATAATATACTGTATTCTATAGAGTGTGATGTAATAATATAAGGTATTCTATATAGTATGATGTAATAATATACAGTATTCTATATAGTGTGATGTAATAATATACAGTATTCTATATAGTGTGATGTAATAATATAAGGTATTCTATTATAGTGTGATGTAATAATATTCAGTATTCTATACAGTGTGATGTAATAATATATTGTATTCTATATAGTGTGATGTAATAATATACAGTATTCTATATAGTGTGATGTAATAATATATGGTATTCTATATAATGTGATGTAATAATATACAGTATTCTATATAGTGTGATGTAATAATATATGGTATTCTATATAGTGTGATGTAATAATATATGGTATTCTATATAGTGTGATGTAATAATATACTGCATTCTATATAGTGTGATGTAATAATATATAGTATTCTATATAGTGTGATGTAATGATATACAGTATTCTATATAGTGTGATGTAATCATATATGATATTCTATATAGTGTGATGTAATAACATACGATATTCTATATAGTGTGATGTAATAATATATGGTATTCTATATAGTGTGATGTAATAACATGCAATATTCTATATAGTGTGATGTAATAATATATAGTATTCTATATAGTGTGATGTAATAATATATGGTATTCTATACAGTGTGATGTAATAATATACTGCATTCTATATAGTGTGATGTAATAATATATGGTATTCTATATAGTGTGATGTAATAATATAAGGTATTCTATACAGTTTGATGTAATAATATAATTTATTCTATACAGTGTGATGTAATAATATACAGTATTCTATAAAGTGTGATGTAATAATATATGGTATTCTATATAGTATTATGTAATAATATACAGTATTCTATATACATTGATGTAATAATATACAGTATTCTATATAGTGTGATGTAATAATATATGGTATTCTATATAGTGTGATGTAATAATATACAGTATTCTATACAGTGTGATGTAATAATATACTGTATACTATAGAGTGTGATGTAATAATATAAGGTATTCTATATAGTATGATGTAATAATATACAGTATTCTATATAGTGTGATGTAATAATATACAGTATTCTATATAGTGTGATGTAATAATATAAGGTATTCTATATAGTATGATGTAATAATATACAGTATTCTATACAGTGTGATGTAATAATATACGGTATTCTATTATAGTGTGATGTAATAATATTCAGTATTCTATACAGTGTGATGTAATAATATACTGTATTCTATACAGTGTGATGTAATAATATACGGTATTCTATTATAGTAGGATGTAATAATATTCAGTATTCTATACAGTGTGATGTAATAATATACTGTATTCTATATAGTGTGATGTAATAATATACAGTATTCTATATAGTGTGATGTAATAATATATGGTATTCTATATAGTGTGATGTAATAATATATGGTATTCTATATAGTGTGATGTAATAATATACTGCATTCTATATAGTGTGATGTAATAATATACTGCATTCTATATAGTGTGATGTAATAATATATAGTATTCCATATAGTGTGATGTAATAATATATGGTATTCTATATAGTGTGATGTAATAATATACTGCATTCTATATAATGTGATGTAATAATATACAGTATTCTATATAGTGTGATGTAATAATATACTGCATTTTATATAATGTGATGTAATAATATACAGTATTCTATATAGTGTGATGTAATAATATATGGTATTCTATATAGTGTGATGTAATAATATACAGTATTCTATATAGTGTGATGTAATAATATACTGCATTCTATTTAGTGTGATGTAATAATATATAGTATTCTATATAGTGTGATGTAATAATATACTGCATTCTATATTGTGATGTAATAATATACAGTATTCTATATAGTGTGATGTAATAATATATGGTATTCTATATAGTGTGATGTAATAATATACAGTATTCTATATAGTGTGATGTAATAATATACTGCATTCTATATTGTGATGTAATAATATACAGTATTCTATATAGTGTGATGTAATAATATACTGCATTCTATATTGTGATGTAATAATATACAGTATTCTATATAGTGTGATGTAATAATATACAGTATTCTATATAGTGTGATGTAATAATATATGGTATTCTATATTGTGATGTAATAATATACAGTATTCTATATAGTGTGATGTAATAATATAAGGTATTCTATATAGTATGATGTAATAATATTCAGTATTCTATACAGTGTGATGTAATAATATACAGTATTCTATATAGTGTGATGTAATAACATACGATATTCTATATAGTGAGATGTAAAAATATAATGGTATTCTATATAGTGTGATGTAATAACATACGATATTCTTTATAGTGTGATGTAATAATATATAGTATTCTATATAGTATGATGTAATAATATATGGTATTCTATATAGTGTGATGTAATAATATACAGTATTCTATATACATTGATGTAATAATATACAGCATTCTATATAGTGTGATGTAATAATATACATTATTCTGTACAGTGTGAAGTAATAATATACAGTATTCTATATAGTGTGATGTAATAATATACAGTATTCTATATAGTGTGATGTAATAACATACGATATTCTATATAGTGAGATGTAAAAATATAATGGTATTCTATATAGTGTGATGTAATAACATACGATATTCTTTATAGTGTGATGTAATAATATATGGTATTCTATATAGTATGATGTAATAATATATGGTATTCTATATAGTGTGATGTAATAATATACAGTATTCTATATACATTGATGTAATAATATACAGCATTCTATATAGTGTGATGTAATAATATACATTATTCTGTACAGTGTGAAGTAATAATATACAGTATTCTATATAGTGTGATGTAATAATATACAGTATTCTATATACATTGATGTAATAATATACAGTATTCTATATATTGTGATTTAATAATATACAGTATTCTATATAGTGTGATGTAATAATATACAGTATTCTATAGAGTGTGATGTAATAATATACAGTATTCTATACAGTGTGATGTAATAATAAACTGTATTCTATATAGTGGGATGTAATAATATACAGTATTCTATACAGTGTGATGTAATAATAAACTGTATTCTATATAGTGTGATGTAATAATATACTGCATTCTATATAGTGTGATGTAATAATATACTGCATTCTATATAGTTTGATGTAATAATATATGGTATTCTATATAGTGTGATGTAATAATATATGGTATTCTATATAGTGTGATGTAATAATATATGGTACTCTATATAATGTGATGTAATAATATATAGTATACTATATAGTGTGATGTAATAATATACTGCATTCTATATAGTGTGATGTAATAATATATAGTATTCTATATAGTGTGATGTAATAATATATGGTATTCTATATAGTGTGATGTAATGTATACTGCTTTCTATATAGTGTGATGTAATAATATATAGTATTCCATATAGTTTGATGTAATAATATACTGCATTCTATATAGTGTGATGTAATAATATACTGCATTCTATATAGTGTGATGTAATAATATACTGCATTCTATATAGTGTGATGTAATAATATATAGTATTCTATATAGTGTGATGTAATAATATACTGCATTCTATATTGTGATGTAATAATATACAGTATTCTATATAGTGTGATGTAATAATATATGGTATTCTATATAGTGTGATGTAATAACATACGATATTCTTTATAGTGTGATGTAATAATAAATAGTATTCTATATCGTGTGATGTAATAATATATGGTATTCTATGTAGTGTGATGTAATAACATACGATATTCTATATAGTGTGATGTAATAATATATGGTATTCTATATAGTGTGATGTAATAACATACGATATTCTTTATAGTGTGATGTAATAATATATAGTATTCTATATCGTGTGATGTAATAATATATGGTATTCTATATAGTGTGATGTAATAATATACAGTATTCTATATACATTGATGTAATAATATACAGCATTCTATATAGTGTGATGTAATAATATACATTATTCTGTACAGTGTGATGTAATAATATACAGTATTCTATAAAGTGTGATGTAATAATATATGGTATTCTATATAGTGTGATGTAATAACATACGATATTCTATATAGTGTGATGTAATAATATAATGGTATGCTATATAGTGTGATGTAATAACATACGATATTCTTTATAGTGTGATGTAATAATATATAGTATTCTATATAGTGTGATGTAATAATATATGGTATTCTATACAGTGTGATGTAATAATATACTGTATTCTATAGAGTGTGATGTAATAATATAAGGTATTCTATATAGTATGATGTAATAATATACAGTATTCTATATAGTGTGATGTAATAATGTACAGTATTCTATATAGTGTGATGTAATAATATAAGGTATTCTATATAGTATGATGTAATAATATACAGTATTCTATAGAGTGTGATGTAATAATATACGGTATTCTATTATAGTGTGATGTAATAATATTCAGTATTCTATACAGTGTGATGTAATAATATACTGTATTCTATATAGTGTGATGTAATAATATACAGTATTCTATATAGTTTGATGTAATAATATATGGTATTCTATATAGTGTGATGTAATAATATATGGTATTCTATATAGTGTGATGTATTAATATACTGCATTCTATATAGTGTGATGTAATAATATATAGTATTCTATATAGTGTGATGTAATAATATACAGTATTCTATATAGTGTGATGTAATCATATATGATATTCTATATAGTGTGATGTAATAACATACGATATTCTATATAGTGTGATGTAATAATATACAGTATTCTATATAGTGTGATGTAATCATATATGATATTCTATATAGTGTGATGTAATAATATACAGTATTCTATATAGTGTGATGTAAATATATGGTATTCTATATAGTGTGATGTAATAACATGCAGTATTCTATATAGTGTGATGTAATAATATATAGTATTCTATATAGTGTGATGTAATAATATATGGTATTCTATACAGTGTGATGTAATAATATACTGCATTCTATATAGTGTGATGTAATAATATATGGTATTCTATATCGTGTGATGTAATAATATACGGTATTCTATATAGTGTGATGTAATAATATAAGGTATTCTATACAGTTTGATGCAATAATATAATTTATTCTATACAGTGTGATGTAATAATATATGGTATTCTATATAGTGTGATGTAATAATATACAGTATTCTATAAAGTGTGATGTAATAATATATGGTATTCTATATAGTGTTATGTAATAATATACAATATTCTATATACATTGATGTAATAATATACAGTATTCTATATAGTGTGATGTAATAATATATGGTATTCTATATAGTGTGATGTAATAATATATGGTATTCTATATAGTGTGATGTAATATACTGCATTCTATATAGTGTGATGTAATAATATACTGCATTCTATATAGTGTAATGTAATAATATACTGAATTCTATATAGTGTGATGTAATAATATACTGCATTCTATATAGTGTGATGTAATAATATACTGAATTCTATATAGTGTGATGTAATAATATATAGTATTCCATATAGTGTGATGTAATAATATATGGTATTCTATATAGTGTGATGTAATAATATACTGCATTCTATATAATGTGATGTAATAAAATACTGCATTCTATATAGTGTGATGTAATAATATATAGTATTCCATATAGTTTGATGTAATAATATACTGCATTCTATATAGTGTGATGTAATAATATACTGCATTCTATATAGTGTGATGTAATAATATACTGCATTCTATATAGTGTGATGTAATAATATATAGTATTCTATATAGTGTGATGTAATAATATACAGTATTCTATACAGTGTGATGTAATAATATACAGTATTCTATACAGTGTGAAGTAATAATATACAGTATTCTATAAAGTGTGATGTAATAACATACAGTATTCTATATATTGTGATTTAATAATATACAGTATTCTATATTGTGATGTAATAATATACAGTATTCTATAGAGTGTGATGTAATAATATACTGCATTCTATATAGTGTGATGTAATAATATATGGTATTCTATATAGTGTGATGTAATAATAAACTGTATTCTATATAGTGGGATGTAATAATATACAGTATTCTATATAGTGTGATGTAATAATATACTGCATTCTATATAGTGTGATGTAATAATATATGGTATTCTATATGGTGTGATGGAATAATATACAGTATTCTATATAGTGTGATGTAATAATATACGGTATTCTATATAGTGTGATGTAATAATATACTGCATTCTATACAGTGTGATGTAATAATATACTGCATTCTATATAGTGTGATGTAATAATATATGGTATTCTATATAGTGTGATGTAATAATATATGATATTCTATATAATGTGATGTAATAATATATAGTATACTATATAGTGTGATGTAATAATATACTGCATTCTATATAAAGTGATGTAATAATATATAGTATTCTATATAGTGTGATGTAATAATATATGGTATTCTATATAGTGTGATGTAATAATATATGGTACTCTATATAATGTGATGTAATAATATATAGTATACTATATAGTGTGATGTAATAATATACTGCATTCTATATAGTGTAATGTAATAATATATAGTATTCTATATAGTGTGATGTAATAATATATGGTATTCTATATAGTGTGATGTAATAATATACTGCATTCTATATAGTGTGATGTAATAATATATGGTATTCTATATGGTGTGATGGAATAATATACAGTATTCTATATAGTGTGATGTAATAATATACGGTATTCTATATAGTGTGATGTAATAATATACTGCATTCTATACAGTGTGATGTAATAATATACTGCATTCTATATAGTGTAATGTAATAATATATGGTATTCTATATAGTGTGATGTAATAATATATGATATTCTATATAATGTGATGTAATAATATATAGTATACTATATAGTGTGATGTAATAATATACTGCATTCTATATAGTGTGATGTAATAATATATAGTATTCTATATAGTGTGATGTAATAATATATGGTATTCTATATAGTGTGATGTAATAATATATGGTACTCTATATAATGTGATGTAATAATATATAGTATACTATATAGTGTGATGTAATAATATACTGCATTCTATATAGTGTAATGTAATAATATATAGTATTCTATATAGTGTGATGTAATAATATATGGTATTCTATATAGTGTGATGTAATAATATACTGCATTCTATATAGTGTGATGTAATAATATATGGTATTCTATATGGTGTGATGGAATAATATACAGTATTCTATATAGTGTGATGTAATAATATACGGTATTCTATATAGTGTGATGTAATAATATACTGCATTCTATACAGTGTGATGTAATAATATACTGCATTCTATATAGTGTGATGTAATAATATATGGTATTCTATATAGTGTGATGTAATAATATATGATATTCTATATAATGTGATGTAATAATATATAGTATACTATATAGTGTGATGTAATAATATACTGCATTCTATATAGTGTGATGTAATAATATATAGTATTCTATATAGTGTGATGTAATAATATATGGTATTCTATATAGTGTGATGTAATAATATATGGTACTCTATATAATGTGATGTAATAATATATAGTATACTATATAGTGTGATGTAATAATATACTGCATTCTATATAGTGTAATGTAATAATATATAGTATTCTATATAGTGTGATGTAATAATATATGGTATTCTATATAGTGTGATGTAATAATATACTGCATTCTATATAGTGTGATGTAATAATATATAGTATTCCATATAGTTTGATGTAATAATATACTGCATTCTATATAGTGTGATGTAATAATATACTGCATTCTGTACAGTGTGATGTAATAATATACAGTATTCAATAAAGTGTGATGTAATAATATACAGTATTCTATATAGTGTGATGTAATAATATACAGTATTCTATAAAGTGTGATGTAATAATATATAGTATTCTATATAGTGTGATGTAATAACATACGATATTCTATATAGTGTGATGTAATAATATAATGGTATGCTATATAGTGTGATGTAATAACATACGATATTCTTTATAGTGTGATGTAATAATATATAGTATTCTATATAGTGTGATGTAATAATATATGGTATTCTATACAGTGTTATGTAATAATATACTGTATTCTATAGAGTGTGATGTAATAATATAAGGTATTCTATATAGTATGATGTAATAATATACAGTATTCTATATAGTGTGATGTAATAATGTACAGTATTCTATATAGTGTGATGTAATAATATAAGGTATTCTATATAGTATGATGTAATAATATACAGTATTCTATAGAGTGTGATGTAATAATATACGGTATTCTATTATAGTGTGATGTAATAATATTCAGTATTCTATACAGTGTGATGTAATAATATACTGTATTCTATATAGTGTGATGTAATAATATACAGTATTCTATATAGTTTGATGTAATAATATATGGTATTCTATATAGTGTGATGTAATAATATATGGTATTCTATATAGTGTGATGTATTAATATACTGCATTCTATATAGTGTGATGTAATAATATATAGTATTCTATATAGTGTGATGTAATAATATACAGTATTCTATTTAGTGTGATGTAATCATATATGATATTCTATATAGTGTGATGTAATAACATACGATATTCTATATAGTGTGATGTAATAATATATGGTATTCTATATAGTGTGATGTAATAACATGCAATATTCTATATAGTGTGATGTAATAATATATAGTATTCTATATAGTGTGATGTAATAATATAAGGTATTCTATACAGTTTGATGCAATAATATAATTTATTCTATACAGTGTGATGTAATAATATATGGTATTCTATATAGTGTTATGTAATAATATACAGTATTCTATATACATTGATGTAATAATATACTGTATTCTATAGAGTGTGATGTAATAATATAAGGTATTCTATATAGTATGATGTAATAATATACAGTATTCTATATAGTGTGATGTAATAATATACAGTATTCTATATAGTGTGATGTAATAATATACAGTATTCTATATAGTGTGATGTAATAATATAAGGTATTCTATATAGTATGATGTAATAATATTTAGTATTCTATAGAGTGTGATGTAATAATATACGGTATTCTATTATAGTGTGATGTAATAATATTCAGTATTCTATACAGTGTGATGTAATAATATACTGTATTCTATATAGTGTGATGTAATAATATACAGTATTCTATATAGTGTGATGTAATAATATATGGTATTCTATATAGTGTGATGTAATATACTGCATTCTATATAGTGTGATGTAATATACTGCATTCTATATAGTGTGATGTAATAATATACTGAATTCTATATAGTGTGATGTAATAATATACTGCATTCTATATAGTGTGATGTAATAATATACTGAATTCTATATAGTGTGATGTAATAATATATAGTACCGTATTCCATATAGTGTGATGTAATAATATATGGTATTCTATATAGTGTGATGTAATAATATACTGCATTCTATATAATGTGATGTAATAATATACAGTATTCTATATAGTGTGATGTAATAATATATGGTATTCTATATAGTGTGATGTAATAAAATACTGCATTCTATACAGTGTGATGTAATAATATATAGTATTCCATATAGTTTGATGTAATAATATACTGCATTCTATATAGTGTGATGTAATAATATACTGCATTCTATATAGTGTGATGTAATAATATACTGCATTCTATATAGTGTGATGTAATAATATATAGTATTCTATATAGTGTGATGTAATAATATACTGCATTCTATATTGTGATGTAATAATATACAGTATTCTATACAGTGTGAAGTAATAATATACAGTATTCTATAAAGTGTGATGTAATAACATACAGTATTCTATATATTGTGATTTAATAATATACAGTATTCTATATTGTGATGTAATAATATACAGTATTCTATAGAGTGTGGTGTAATAATATACAGTATTCTATACAGTGTGATGTAATAATAAACTGTATTCTATATAGTGGGATGTAATAATATACAGTATTCTATATAGTGTGATGTAATAATATACTGCATTCTATATAGTGTGATGTAATAATATATGGTATTCTATATAGTGTGATGTAATAATATACTGCATTTTTTATAGTGTGATGTAATAATATATGGTATTCTATATGGTGTGATGGAATAATATACAGTATTCTATATAGTGTGATGTAATAATATACGGTATTCTATATAGTGTGATGTAATAATATACTGCATTCTATACAGTGTGATGTAATAATATACTGCATTCTATATAGTGTGATGTAATAATATATGGTATTCTATATAGTGTGATGTAATAATATATGATATTCTATATAATGTGATGTAATAATATATAGTATACTATATAGTGTGATGTAATAATATACTGCATTCTATATAGTGTGATGTAATAATATATAGTATTCTATATAGTGTGATGTAATAATATATGGTACTCTATATAATGTGATGTAATAATATATAGTATACTATATAGTGTGATGTAATAATATACTGCATTCTATATAGTGTAATGTAATAATATATAGTATTCTATATAGTGTGATGTAATAATATATGGTATTCTATATAGTGTGATGTAATAATATACTGCATTCTATATAGTGTGATGTAATAATATATAGTATTCTATATAGTGTGATGTAATAATATACTGCATTCTATATTGTGATGTAATAATATACAGTATTCTATATAGTGTGATGTAATAATATATGGTATTCTATATAGTGTGATGTAATAACATACGATATTCTATATAGTTTGATGTAATAATATAATGGTATTCTATATAGTGTGATGTAATAACATACGATATTCTTTATAGTGTGATGTAATAATATATGGTATTCTATATAGTTTGATGTAATAATATACAGTATTCTATATACATTGATGTAATAATATACAGCATTCTATATAGTGTGATGTAATAATATACATTATTCTGTACAGTGTGATGTAATAATATACAGTATTCTATAAAGTGTGATGTAATAACATACAGTATTCTTTATATTGTGATTTAATAATATACTGTATTCTATATAGTGTGATGTAATAATATACAGTATTCTATAGAGTGTGATGTAATAATATACAGTATTCTATACAGTGTGATGTAATATTAAACTGTATTCTATATAGTGTGATGTAATAATATATAGTATTCTATATAGTGTGATGTAATAATATATGGTATTCTATATAGTGTGATGTAATAATATACTGCATTTTTTATAGTGTGATGTAATAATATATGGTATTCTATATGGTGTGATGGAATAATATACAGTATTCTATATCGTGTGATGTAATAATATATGGTATTCTATATAGTGTGATGTAATAATATACGGTATTCTATATAGTGTGATGTAATAATATACTGCATTCTATACAGTGTGATGTAATAATATACTGCATTCTATATAGTGTGATGTAATAATATATGGTATTCTATATAGTGTGATGTAATAATATATGATATTCTATATAATGTGATGTAATAATATATAGTATACTATATAGTGTGATGTAATAATATACTGCATTCTATATAGTGTGATGTAATAATATATAGTATTCTATATAGTGTGATGTAATAATATATGGTATTCTATATAGTGTGATGTAATAATATATGGTACTCTATATAATGTGATGTAATAATATATAGTATACTATATAGTGTGATGTAATAATATACTGCATTCTATATAGTGTGATGTAATAATATATAGTATTCTATATAGTGTGATGTAATAATATACTGCATTCTATATTGTGATGTAATAATATACAGTATTCTATATAGTGTGATGTAATAATATATGGTATTCTATATAGTGTGATGTAATAACATACGATATTCTATATAGTGTGATGTAATAATATATGGTATTCTATATAGTGTGATGTAATAACATACGATATTCTATATAGTGTGATGTAATAATATATGGTATTCTATATAGTGTGATGTAATAATATACAGTATTCTATATAGTGTGATGTAATAATATACAGTATTCTATATAGTGTGATGTAATAATATATAGTATTCTATATAGTGTGATGTAATAATATATGGTATTCTATATAGTGTGATGTAATAATATACAGTATTCTATATAGTGTGATGTAATAATATACAGTATTCTATATAGTGTGATGTAATAATATACAGTATTCTATATAGTGTGATGTAATAATTTATGGTATTCTATATAGTGTGATGTAATAATATATGGTATTCTATATAGTGTGATGTAATAATATATGGTATTATATATAGTGTGATATAATAACATACCATATTCTATATAGTGTGATGTAATAATATATAGTATTCTATATAGTGTGATGTAATAATATATGGTATTCTATATAGTGTGATGCAATAATATATGGTATTATATATAGTGTGATGTAATAATATACTGCATTCTATATAGTGTGATGTAATATTATACAGTATTCTATATAGTGTGATGTAATAATATACAGTATTCTATACAGTGTGATCTAATAATATACAGTATTCTATATAGTGTGATGTAAATATATGGTATTCTATATAGTGTGATGCAATAATATCTGGTATTATATATAGTGTGATGTAATAATATACTGCATTCTATATAGTTGGATGTAATAATATACAGTATTCTATACAGTGTGATGTAATAATATACAGTATTCTATATAGTGTGATGTAAATATATGGTATTCTATATAGTGTGATGTAAATATATGGTATTCTATAGAGTGTGATGTAATAACTTACGATATTCTATATAGCGTGATGTAATAATATATAGTATTCTATATAGTGTGATGTAATAATATATAGTATTCTATATAGTGTGATGTAATAATATACAGTATTCTATATAGTGTGATGTAATAATATACTGCATTCTATATAGTGTGATGTAATAATATATGGTATTCTATATAGTGTGATGTAATAATATACTGCATTCTATATAGTGTGATGTAATAATATACAATAATCTTTATAGTGTGATGTAATAATATACAGTATTCTATATAGTGTGATGTAATAATATACAGTATTCTATAAAGTGTGATGTAATAATATACGGTATTCTATATAGTGTGATGTAATAATATACTGCATTCCATATAGTGTGATGTAATAATATATAGTATTCTATATAGTGTGATGTAATAATATACAGTATTCTATAAAGTGTGATGTAATAATATACAGTATTCTATATAGTGTGATGTAATAATATACTGCATTCCATATAGTGTGATGTAATAATATATAGTATTCTATATAGTGTGATGTAATAATATATGATATTCTATATAGTGTGATGTAATAATATACAGTATTCTATATAGTGTGATGTAATAACATACGATATTCTATATCAGGGGTCCTCAAAGTACGGCCCGCCGGGTGTTTTTGTCTTATGACATCCCTGTGTTCCGAATGATGCTTTCGAAACACAAGGATGCCTCTGTGAAGTCCCTGCGGCCCGCGTTTACTTTAATAACGCGGGGACCGCCGGGAGCAGGTGCACGCAGCGACGTCACTGACGTCCCATGCGTGCGCCCATGGCAACCGAGCGCGGAGCAGCTGAGAAGAAGCAAGGACGCGCGCGCTGGTAGTAGGTAAGTGTTTACCAGCGCATCCCTTCGGTGTTCTGACCACCGATCCTCCGATCCTGCTATGGCCGGACACGAGGAGCGGTGATCGGAACACTGAAATGGGGCAGTACACAGGCATACAGCCTCCAGCCATACTTTATGGCTGGAGGCTGTATGCCTGTGGGGGAACATACTGCCAACGTAATTTGGGGGACTATACTGCCAGCCTAATGTGGGGGAACATACTGCACCTAATGTGGGGGAACTGTACTGCACCTAATGTGGGGGAACTATACTGCACCTAATGTGGGGGAACTATACTGCACCTAATGTAGGGGAACATACTGCACCTAATGTGGGGGAACTATACTGCACCTAATATGGGGGAACATACTGCACCTAATGTGGGGGAACATACTGCACCTAATGTGGGGGAACATACTGCACCTAATGTGGGGGAACTATACTGCACCTAATGTGGGGGAACTATACTGCACCTAATGTGGGGGAACTATACTGCACCTAATGTGGGGGAACTATACTGCACCTAATGTGGGGGAACTATACTGCACCTAATGTGGGGGAACTATACTGCACCTAATGTGGGGGAACATACTGCACCTAATGTGGGGGAACATACTGCACCTAATGTGGGGGAACATACTGCACCTAATGTGGGGGAACATCCTGCACCTAATGTGGGGGAACATACTGCACCTAATGTGGGGGAACATACTGCACCTAATGTGGGGGAACATACTGCACCTAATGTGGGGGAACATACTGCACCTAATGTGGGGAACTATACTGCACCTAATGTGGGGGAACATACTGCCAGCCTAGTGTGGGGGACTATACTGCACCTAATGTGGGGAACTATACTGCACCTAATGTGGGGGAACTATACTGCACCTAATGTGGGGGAACTATACTGCACCTAATGTGGGGGAACTATACTGCACCTAATGTGGGGGGAACTATACTGCACCTAATGTGAGGGGAACTATACTGCACCTAATGTGGGGGGAACTGCACTGCACCTAATGCGGGGGAACTATACTGCACCTAATGTGGGGAACTATACTGCACCTAATGTGGGGAAACATACTGCCAGCCTAGTGTGGGGGACTATACTGCACCTAATGTGGGGAACTATACTGCACCTAATGTGGGGGAACATACTGCAAGCCTAGTGTGGGGGACTATACTTCACCTAATGTGGGGAAACATACTGCAAGCCTAGTGTGGGGGACTATACTGCACCTAATGTGGGGAACATACTGCCAACGTAATTTGGGGGACTATACTGCCAGCCTAATGTGGGGGAACATACCGCACCTAATGTGGGGGAACTATACTGCACCTAATGTGGGGGAACTATACTGCACCTAATGTGGGGGAACTATACTGCACCTAATGTGGGGGAACATACTGCACCTAATGTGGGGGAACTATACTGCACCTAATGTGGGGGAACATACTGCACCTAATGTGGGGGAACATACTGCACCTAATGTGGGGGAACATACGGGCACCTAATGTGGGGGAACATACTGCACCTAATGTGGGGAACTATACTGCACCTAATGTGGGGGAACATACTGCCAGCCTAGTGTGGGAGAACTATACTGCACCTAATGTGGGGGAACTATACTGCACCTAATGTGGGGGAACTATACTGCACCTAATGTGGGGGGAACTATACTGCACCTAATGTGGGGGGAACTATACTGCACCTAATGTGGGGGGAACTATACTGCACCTAATGCGGGGGAACTATACTGCACCTAATGTGGGGAACTATACTGCACCTAATGTGGGGAAACATACTGCCAGCCTAGTGTGGGGGACTATACTGCAACTTATGTGGGGGAACATACTGCAAGCCTAGTGTGGGGGACTATACTGCACCTAATGTGGGGAAACATACTGCCAGCCTGGTGTGGGGAACTATACTGCACCTAATGTGGGGGACTATACTGCCAGCCTAGTGTGGGGGAACATACTGCACCTAATGTGGGGGAACATACTGAACCTAATGTGTGGGAACTATACTGCCAATGTAATTTGGGGGACTATACTGCACCTAATGTGGGGGAACTATACTGCCAATGTAATTTGGGGGACTATACTGCACCTAATGTGGGGGAACATACTGCACCTAATGTGGGGGAACTATACTGCCAACCTAATGTGGGGGAACTATACTGCGCCTAATGTGGGGGAACTATACTGCACATAATGTGGGGGAACATACTGCACCTAATGTGGGGGAACATACTGCCAGCCTAGTGTGGGGGACTATATTGCACCTAATGTGGGGGAACATACTGCACCTAATGTGGGGGAACATACTGCCAACCTAGTGTGGGGGACTATACTGCACCTAATGTGGGGGAACTATACTGCACCTAATGTGGGGAAACATACTGCCAGCCTAGTGTGGGGGACTATACTGCACCTAATGTGGGGGAACATACTGCCAGCCTAGTGTGGGGGACTATACTGCACCTAATGTGGGGGACTATACTGCACCTAATGTGGGGGAACATACTGCACCTAATGTGGGGGAACATACTGCACCTAATGTGTGGGAACTATACTGCCAATGTAATTTGGGGGACTATACTGCCAGCCTAATGTGGGGGAACATACTGCACCTAATGCGGGGGAACTATACTGCACCTAATGTGGGGAAGCATACTGCCAGCCTAGTGTGGGGGACTATACTGCACCTAATGTGGGGAACTATACTGCACCTAATGTGGGGGAACATACTGCAAGCCTAGTGTGGGGGACTATACTGCACCTAATGTGGGGGAACATACTGCACCTAATGTGGGGAAACATACTGCCAGCCTAGTGTGGGGGACTATACTGCACCTAATGTGGGGGTACATACTGCACCTAATGTGGGGGAACATACTGCCAACCTAGTGTGGGGGACTATACTGCACCTAATGTGGGGGAACTATACTGCACCTAATGTGGGGGAACTATACTGCACCTAATATGGGGGGAACTATACTGCACCTAATATGGGGGGAACTATACTGCACCTAATGTGGGGGGAACTATACTGCACCTAATGCGGGGGAACTATACTGCACCTAATGTGGGGAACTATACTGCACCTAATGTGGGGAAACATACTGCCAGCCTAGTGTGGGGGACTATACTGCACCTAATGTGGGGGAACATACTGCAAGCCTAGTGTGGGGGACTATACTGCACCTAATGTGGGGAAACATACTGCCAGCCTAGTGTGGGGGAACATACTGCACCTAATGTGGGGGAACATACTGAACCTAATGTGTGGGAACTATACTGCCAATGTAATTTGGGGGACTATACTGCACCTAATGTGGGGGAACTATACTGCCAACCTAATGTGGGGGAACTATACTGCACCTAATGTGGGGGAACATACTGCACCTAATGTGGGGCAACATACTGCCAGCCTAGTGTGGGGGACTATACTGCACCTAATGTGGGGGAACTATACTGCACCTAATGTGGGGGAACATACTGCACCTAATGTGGGGAAACATACTGCCAGCCTAGTGTGGGGGACTATACTGCACCTAATGTGGGGGTACATACTGCACCTAATGTGGGGGAACATACTGCCAACCTAGTGTGGGGGACTATACTGCACCTAATGTGGGGGAACTATACTGCACCTAATGTGGGGAAACATACTGCCAGCCTAGTGTGGGGGACTATACTGCACCTAATGTGGGGGAACATACTGCCAGCCTAGTGTGGGGGACTATACTGCACCTAATGTGGGGGAACATACTGCACCTGATGTGGGGAAACATACTGCCAGCCTAGTGTGGGGGACTATACTGCACCTAATGTGGGGGAACATACTGCACCTAATGTGGGGGAACATACTGCCAGCCTAGTGTGGGGGAACATACTGCACCTAATGTGTGGGAACTATACTGCCAATGTAATTTGGGGGACTATACTGCCAGCCTAATGTGGGGGAACATACTGCACCTAATGTGGGGGAACATACTGCCAGCCTAGTGTGGGGGACTATACTGCACCTAATGTGGGGGGACTATATTGCACCTAATGTGGGGGAACTATACTGCCAGCCTAATGTGGGGACTATATTGCACCTAATGTGGGGGAACATACTGCCAACGTAATGTGGGGGACTATATTGCACCTAATGTGGGGGAACTATACTGCCAGCCTAATGTGGGGGAACTATACTGCCAGCCTAATGTGGGGGACTATATTGCACCTAATGTGGGGGAACTATACTGCCAGCCTAATGTGGGGGAACTATACTGCCAGCCTAATGTGGGGGACTATATTGCACCTAATGTGGGGGAACTATACTGCCAGTCTAATGTGGGGGGCTATATTGCACCTAATGTGGGGGAACTATACTGCCAGCCTAATGTGGGGGACTATATTGCACCTAATGTGGGGGAACTATACTGCCAGCCTAATGTGGGGGACTATATTGCACCTAATGTGGGGGAACTATACTGCCAGTCTAATGTGGGGGACTATATTGCACCTAATGTGGGGGAACTATACTGCCAGCCTAATGTGGGGGACTATATTGCACCTAATGTGGGGGAACTATACTGCCAGTTTAATGTGGGGGACTATATTGCACCTAATGTGGGGGAACTATACTGCCAGCCTAATGTGGGGGACTATATTGCACCTAATGTGGGGGAACTATACTGCCAGCCTAATGTGGGGGACTATACTGCACCTAATGTGGGGGAACTATACTGCACCTAATGTGGGGGACTATATTGCACCTAATGTGGGGAACATACTGCAAGCCTAATGTGGGGGACTATATGGCACCTAATGTGGGGGAACTACAAACTAATGTGGGGGAACTACTACCTAATGTGGGGGACTACACTGCCAACCTAATGTGGAGGAATTGTACTGCACCTAATGTGGGGGAATTGTACTGCACCTAATGTGGGGGAATTGTACTGCACCTAATATGGGGGAATTGTACTGCCAACCCTAATGTGGGGGAACTGTATTGCCAACCCTAATGTGGGGGAACTACAACCTAATGTGGGGGATCTATACTGCCAACCTAATGTGGGGGGAACTGTGCTGTGTACTTAAAGTGGTAGTCCACTAATAAGATATATAAGTGTGCATAGGAATTTATTCATGTTTTTTTATCTATAGTCCGGCCCTGCAACGTTCTGAGGGACCGTGAACTGGCCCCCCGTTTAAAAAGTTTGAGGACCCCTGTTCTATATAGTGTGATGTAATAATTTATATATAGTATGATGTCAGCACACACTTCATACATGTAATGTACACACAAAACACATACTCCATACAAACACTGTACACACACTGTCCATACACACACTCCATACATTTACTGTACGCACACAATACACTCTGTGGTGGCCCAGTACAGGAGTTGTACCCTCGCTGTCCTGTCAGGCAGCCTCCCTGCAGTGTCCCCTGGGCCCCTTCACCTGTTCCCTCAATTGGTTTTATGCTATGTATTGTATATAAGAGTTCTGTACCATTAAGAATATTTGTCATGTGACTGTAAACCAGTGAGGTGCCAGTGACCATGTGACCTAAGGGAGACCTATGGGACCCCCCCGGAGCCCCCCCTATATAAGCCCTGGGAGGAGTCTCTTCTTAGCGAAGTCAAGTCCTAAGATTGTGTCTGGAGTCCACAGTAGACCTCAAGTCCGTCCAGCAGCCACAAATCTACAAGTAACCTATAATTGGGGAATAGTCAGTCCCATTCAAGCGTGGCCTGCATCAATATTAACCCAGCCCACTACAAGTCCCAGCAAGCCCTGAGGTCTCTGACGTAACTGGTGACCTCCGTGGGCCCGGCTACACTGTATAGACTGTTCCATCTGTCACTCAATAAAACTACCTTTGTTCTGTAACTTGGTGTCGGAGTCATTATTGCCCCCGTGTCTAGCCCAGGATACAGCGGTATACCTTCAGGTGGTATTGAGGATAAACCACGCCCTGGCATCACGAATACAAGAGGTACACACATACGCACACCCCATACACACACTGTACACACAGACACGCTCCAAGCGTACACATACATACACACACTCTATGCATACACTGTAAATACACACTGTACGCACACTGTACACACATACACACAGTCCCTACACACACTGTACACACATACACACAGTCCCTCCACACACTGTACACACATACACACAGTCCCTACACACACTGTACACACATACACACAGTCCATACACACACTGTACACACATACACACACTCCCTACATACACTGTACACACATACACACAGTCCCTACACACACTGTACACACATACACACAGTCCCTCCACACACTGTACACACATACACACAGTCCCTACACACACTGTACACACATACACACAGTCCCTACACACACTGTACACACATACACACAGTCCCTACACACACTGTACACACATACACACAGTCCCTACACACATTGTACACACATACACACAGTCCATACACACACTGTACACACATACACACAGTCCCTACACACACTGTACACACATACACACAGTCCCTACACACACTGTACACAGATACACACAGTCCATACACACACTGTACACACATACACACAGTCCCTACACACACTGTACACACATACACACAGTCCATACACACACTGTACACACATACACACAGTCCATACACACACTGTACACACATACACAGTCCATACACACACTGTACACACATACACACAGTCCCTACACACACTGTACACACATACACACAGTCCCTACACACACTGTACACACATACACACAGTCCCTACACACACTGTACACACATACACACAGTCCCTACACACACTGTACACACATACACACAGTACATACACACACTGTACACACATACACACAGTCCCTACACACACTGTACACACATACACACAGTCCATACACACACTGTACACACATACACACACTGTACACACATACACACACTCCCTACATACACTGTACACACATACACACAGTCCCTACACACACTGTACACACATACACACAGTCCATACACACACTGTACACACATACACACAGTCCCTACACACACTGTACACACATACGCACACCCCATACACACACTGTACACACAGACACGCTCCATGCGTACACATACATACACACACTCTATGCATACACTGTAAATACACACTGTACGCACACTGTACACACATACACACACTGTACACACATACACACAGTCCATACACACACTGTACACACATACACACACACCCTACACACACTGTACACACATACACACAGTCCATACACACTGTACGCACATACACACAGTCCATACACACACTGTACACACATACACACAGTCCCTACACACACTGTACACACATACACACAGTCCATACACACACTGTACACACAGACACGCTCCATGCGTACACATACATACACACACTCTATGCATACACTGTAAATACACACTGTACGCACACTGTACACACATACACACACTGTACACACATACACACACTCCCTACACACACTGTACACACATACACACAGTCCATACACACACTGTACGCACATACACACAGTCCATACACACACTGTACACACATACACACACTCCCTACACACACTGTACACACATACACACAGTCCATACACACACTGTACGCACATACACACAGTCCATACACACACTGTACACACATACACACAGTCCATACACACACTGTACACACATACACACAGTCCATACACACACTGTACACACATACACACAGTCCATACACACACTGTACACACATACACACAGTCCATACACACACTGTACAAACATACACAGAGTCCCTACACACACTACACACACATACACACAGTCCATATATAAACTGTACACACATACACACAGTCCATACACACACTGTACACACATACACACAGTCCCTTCACACACTGTACACACATACACACAGTCCCTACACACACTGTACACACATACACACAGTCCCTACACACACTGTACACACATACGCACACCCCATACACACACTGTACACACATACACACAGTCCATACACACACTGTACACACATACACACAGTCCCTTCACACACTGTACACACATACACACAGTCCCTACACACACTGTACACACATACACACAGTCCCTACACACACTGTACACACATACGCACACCCCATACACACACTGTACACACATACACACAGTCCATACACACACTGTACACACATACACACAGTCCCTACACACACTGTACACACATACACACAGTCCCTCCACACACTGTACACACATACACACAGTCCATACACACACTGTACACACATACACACAGTCCCTACACACACTGTACACACATACACACAGTCCATACACACACTGTACACACATACACACAGTCCCTACACACACTGTACACACATACGCACACCCCATACACACACTGTACACAGATACACACAGTCCCTACACACACTGTACACACATACACACATTCCCTCCACACACTGTACACACATACACACAGTCCATACACACACTGTACACACATACACACAGTCCCTACACACACTGTACACACATACACACACTCCCTACACACACTGTACACACATACACACAGTCCATACACACACTGTACACACATACACACAGTCCATACACACACTGTACACACATACACACAGTCCCTACACACACTGTACACACACACAGTCCCTACACACACTGTACACACATACACACAGTCCCTACACACACTGTACACACATACACACAGTCCCTACACACACTGTACACACATACACAGTCCCTACACACACTGTACACACATACACACAGTCCATACACACACTGTACACACATACACACAGTCCCTACACACACTGTACACACATACACACACTCCCTACACACACTGTACACACATACACACAGTCCCTACACACACTGTACACACATACACACAGTCCATACACACACTGTACACACATACACACAGTACATATACACACTGTACACACATACACACAGTCCCTACACACACTGTACACACAAACACACAGTCCATACACACACTGTACACACATACACACAGTCCATACACACACTGTACACACATACACACAGTCCCTACACACACTATACACACATACACACAGTCCATACACACACTGTACACACATACACACAGTCCATACACACACTGTACACACACACATACACACACTCCCTACATACACTGTACACACATACACACAGTCCCTACACACACTGTACACACATACACACAGTACATACACACACTGTACACACAAACACACAGTCCATACACACACTGTACACACATACACACACTCCCTACACACACTGTACACACATACACACAGTCCATACACACACTGTACACACATACACACAGTCCATACACACACTGTACACACACACATACACACACTCCCTACATACACTGTACACACATACACACAGTCCCTACACACACTGTACACACATACACACAGTACATACACACACTGTACACACAAACACACAGTCCATACACACACTGTACACACATACACACAGTCCCTCCACACACTATACACACATACACACAGTCCATACACACACTGTACACACATACACACAGTCCCTCCACACACTGTACACACATACACACAGTCCATACACACACTGTACACACATACACACAGTCCATACACACACTGTACACACATACACACAGTCCCTACACACAGTCCCTCCACACACTGTACACACATACACACACTCCCTACACACACTGTACACACATACACACACTCCCTACACACACTGTACACACATACACACAGTCCATACACACACTGTACACACATACACACAGTCCATACACACACTGTACACACAAACACACAGTCCATACACACACTGTACACACATACACACACTGTACACACATACACACACTCCCTACATACACTGTACACACATACACACAGTCCCTACACACACTGTACACAGATACACACAGTCCATACACACACTGTACACACATACACACACTGTACACACATACACACACTCCCTACATACACTGTACACACATACACACAGTCCCTACACACACTGTAAACACATACACACAGTCCCTACACACACATTTGTATAAATTAAAATGCCTACCTGTTCAGCGTAGCAGGACCTGCGGGTCACATGATTAGGTTAGAATTCTATGATTTTGCTTTAGTACCTTTGGAGGTTCCCGTGACGTGTTCACCCACAATGCAATGTAACATTGAGTGACAGTTGTTATGGACCAATCCAAAGCGACCGGCCCCTGCCCATATAAGGGACCTGCGCCATCTTGATCCCTCTCTTGGGTTGGTGACTCTGGAAGAGGTAGGACCTCTGCAGCTTACAAGACAATTTATTAGGCCAAAGCCTTGCGGCCTCGGCCTCTAACATAGCGGATATACTAAGCAATTCCCCGCTACTCACCGCAAGATCACTGGACCTAAACGCACCCTTAAATCCAGCGGATCTATGATACAAAATCTCTGAGAAGCTAAATTGGGCTTATCTGATCCCAACCGACTGTCAATCGCTGCTCAGCTATATCTGTAGAGACTGTTATCTGGACTGTTACTATTGCTGCATGTACAGAAATTCTTCAGTAAAAGTTCCTGCAAGTTTTCAGTTAACAGCGGTTGTGGACAATCCTTTATTTCTGCATCACCTATTGCTCTTGGGAAGGATGGCAATAGGCCTATCAAGAAACACAGCATTTAACCCTCACCCTGGCGTCACGAGTGACAAGGGTTAACAGCGCCCTTTATTATCCCGAAGAGCAACACCCTAACTACCCTAACTACCCTAACTACCCTACCCCACAAGGCTTTATCCCCCATGGTTACCACACCTTATTCTACAAACTCCTCCATTACATAGTGTATCCCATAGACGTTGCGGATGTTATTCGGTTCGGCAGCAGATGTAGGACATGTAACACTCAGAACGCAACCTCACCCGGCTGCGCTGTCCCTTTAACTAATCTAGAGTCCAAGGTTGTGATATAAATGATGGATCCCACATGGAACATCAGCTCTTCCTAATGAAGGATCTGAGCATCTGGCAGTGGCTCACAGTGCCCCAGTCCAGGCTGCCGGCATCGCCAGGAGATCCCAGAACACACATCTGCGGGGAAGATAAATTTCATGATTATGGAAGAGAGCCACTGAAGAATAAACGGGGGTAATATACAGTATTACATGGCGCCCCTGAGAGGGGGAGGGGGACACGTGTCCTATACCTAGTGCTGGACAGTCCAGGCCTCTCTCGTCACCGGTGGTACCCCATAAGGGGCTTCTCATTACTGATCCTGCTCTGTGTCAGTGACACAGGGAATTGTTTACATCCACCACAGTAGTGAACCCATATTGTGGTCCACAAATGCAGGACCTCCACCCCAGCGTAGGTGCACAACTGCACTTGGGGTAAGAGGATCATCTGCCGTTTTAGATCACATCAGTGATTTTGTTCTGTGTCAGTGACCACTGCAGATCTGGTATTCTATTCATGAACCGAGAGACTTATAGGTACATGTTGTAGGCTGGTTCTCTTATAGGTACATGTTGTAGGCTGGCTCTCTTATAGGTACATGTTGTAGGCTGGTTCTCTTATAGGTACATGTTGTAGGCTGGTTCTCTTATAGGTACATGTTGTAGGCTGGTTCTCTTATAGGTACATGTTGTAGGCTGGCTCTCTTATAGGTACATGGTGTAGGCTGGTTCTATTATAGGTAAATGTTGTAGGCTGGCTCTCTTATAGGTACATGGTGTAGGCTGGTTCTCTTATAGGTACATGTTGTAGGCTGGTTCTCTTATAGGTACATGATGTAGGCTGGTTCTCTTATAGGTACATGATGTAGGCTGGTTCTCTTATAGGTACATGATGTAGGCTGGTTCTCTTATAGGTACATGTTGTAGGCTGGCTCTCTTATATGTACATGGTGTAGGCTGGTTCTCTTATAGGTACATGGTGTAGGCTGGTTCTCTTATAGGTACATGTTGTAGGCTGGTTCTCTTATAGGTACATGATGTAGGCTGGTTCTCTTATAGGTACATGATGTAGGCTGGTTCTCTTATAGGTACATGATGTAGGCTGGTTCTCTTATAGGTACAGGTTGTAGGCTGGTTCTCTTAAAGGTACATGTTGTAGGCTGGCTCTCTTATAGGTACATGGTGTAGGCTGGCTCTCTTATAGGTACATGGTGTAGGCTGGTTCTCTTATAGGTACATGTTGTGGGCTGGCTCTCTTATAGGTACATGTTGTAGGCTGGTTCTCTTATAGGTACATGTTGTAGGCTGGCTCTCTTATAGGTACATGTTGTAGGCTGGCTCTCTTATAGGTACATGTTGTAGGCTGGTTCTCTTATAGGTACATGTTGTAGGCTGGTTCTCTTATAGGTACATGGTGTAGGCTGGTTCTCTTATAGGTACATGTTGTAGGCTGGATCTCTTATATGTACATGTTGTAGGCTGGTTCTCTTATAGGTACATGTTGTAGGCTGGTTCTCTTATAGGTACATGTTGTAGGTTGGCTCTCTTATAGGTACATGGTGTAGGCTGGTTCTCTTATATGTACATGTTGTAGGCTGGCTCTCTTATAGGTACATGTTGTAGGCTGGCTCTCTTATAGGTACATGGTGTAGGCTGGCTCTCTTATAGGTACATGTTGTAGGCTGGTTCTCTTATAGGTACATGATGTAGGCTGGCTCTCTTATAGGTACATGTTGTAGGCTGGTTCTCTTATAGGTACATGTTTTAGGCTGGTTCTCTTATAGGTACATGTTGTAGGCTGGTTCTCTTATAGGTACATGTTGTAGGCTGGCTCTCTTATAGGTACATGTTGTAGGCTGGTTCTCTTATAGGTACATGTTGTAGGTTGGCTCTCTTATAGGTACATGTTGTAGGCTGGTTCTCTTATAGGTACATGTTGCAGGCTGGCTCTCTTATATGTACATGTTGTAGGCTGGCTCTCTTATAGGTACATGTTGTAGGCTGGCTCTCTTATAGGTACATAGTGTAGGTTGGTTCTCTTATAGGTACATGTTGTAGGTTGGTTCTCTTATAGGTACATGTTGTAGGCTGGTTCTCTTATAGGTACATGTTACAGGCTGGCTCTCTTATAGGTACATGTTGTAGGCTGGTTCTCTTATAGGTACATGTTGTAGGCTGGTTCTCTTATAGGTACATGTTGTAGGCTGGCTCTCTTATAGGTACATGTTGTAGGCTGGTTCTCTTATAGGTACATGTTGTAGGCTGGTTCTCTTATAGGTACATTTTGTAGGCTGGTTCTCTTATAGGTACATGTTGTAGGCTGGTTCTCTTATAGGTACATGTTGTAGGCTGGTTCTCTTATAGGTACATTTTGTAGGCTGGTTCTCTTATAGGTACATGTTGTAGGCTGGCTCTCTTATAGGTACATGTTGTAGGCTGGTTCTCTTATAGGTACATGTTGTAGGCTGGTTCTCTTATAGGTACATGTTGTAGGCTGGCTCTCTTATATGTACATGTTGTAGGATGGTTCTCTTATAGGTACATGTTGTAGGCTGGCTCTCTTATAGGTACATGATGTAGGCTGGTTCTCTTATAGGTACATGTTGTAGGCTGGTTCTCTTATAGGTACATGTTGTAGGCTGGTTCTCTTATATGTACATGTTGTAGGCTGGCTCTCTTATAGGTACATGGTGTAGGCTGGCTCTCTTATAGGTACATGTTGTAGGCTGGTTCTCTTATAGGTACATGATGTAGGCTGGCTCTCTTATAGGTACATGTTGTAGGCTGGTTCTCTTATATGTACATGTTGTAGGCTGGTTCTCTTATAGGTACATGTTGTAGGCTGGTTCTCTTATAGGTACATGTTACAGGCTGGTTCTCTTATAGGTACATTTTGTAGGCTGGTTCTCTTATAGGTACATGTTGTAGGCTGGTTCTCTTATAGGTACATGTTGTAGGCTGGTTCTCTTATAGGTACATGTTGTAGGCTGGTTCTCTTATAGGTACATGTTGTAGGCTGGTTCTCTTATATGTACATGTTACAGGCTGGCTCTCTTATAGGTACATGTTGTAGGCTGGCTCTCTTATAGGTACATGTTACAGGCTGGCTCTCTTGTAGGTACATGTTGTAGGCTAGTTCTCTTATAGGTACATGTTGTAGGCTGGTTCTCTTATAGGTACATGTTACAGGCTGGTTCTCTTATAGGTACATGATGTAGGCTGGTTCTCTTATAGGTACATGTTGTAGGCTGGTTCTCTTATAGGTACATGTTGTAGGCTGGTTCTCTTATAGGTACATGTTGTAGGCTGGTTCTCTTATAGGTACATGTTGTAGGTTGGCTCTCTTATAGGTACATGTTGTAGGCTGGTTCTCTTATATGTACATGTTGTAGGCTAGTTCTCTTATAGGTACATGTTACAGGCTGGTCCTCTTATAGGTACATTTTGTAGGCTGGTTCTCTTATAGGTACATGTTGTAGGCTGGTTCTCTTATAGGTACATGTTGTAGGCTGGTTCTCTTATATGTACATGTTGTAGGCTGGTTCTCTTATAGGTACATGTTGTAGGCTAGTTCTCTTATAGGTACATGTTACAGGCTGGTCCTCTTATAGGTACATGTTGTAGGCTGGTTCTCTTATAGGTACATGATGTAGGCTGGTTCTCTTATATGTACATGTTGTAGGCTGGTTCTCTTATAGGTACATGTTGTAGGCTGGTTCTCTTATAGGTACATGTTGTAGGCTGGTTCTCTTATAGGTACATGTTGCAGGCTGGTTCTCTTATAGGTACATTTTGTAGGCTGGTTCTCTTATATGTACATGTTACAGGCTGTCTCTCTTATAGGTACATGTTGTAGGCTGGTTCTCTTATAGGTACATGTTGTAGACTGGCTCTCTTATAGGTACATGTTGTAGGCTGGTTCTCTTATAGGTACATGTTGTAGGCTGGTTCTCTTATAGGTACATGTTGTAGGCTGGTTCTCTTATATGTACATGTTACAGGCTGGCTCTCTTATAGGTACATGTTGTAGGCTGGTTCTCTTATAGGTACATGTTGTAGGCTGGTTCTCTTATATGTACATGTTACAGGCTGGCTCTCTTATAGGTACATGTTGTAGGCTGGTTCTCTTATAGGTACATGTTGTAGGCTGGTTCTCTTATAGGTACATGATGTAGGCTGGTTCTCTTATAGGTACATGTTGTAGGCTGGTTCTCTTATAGGTACATGTTGTAGGTTGTTTCTCTTATAGGTACATGTTGTAGGCTGGTTCTCTTATATGTACATGTTGTAGGCTGGTTCTCTTATAGGTACATGTTGTAGGCTGGCTCTCTTATAGGTACATGTTGTAGGCTGGTTCTCTTATAGGTACATGTTGTAGGCTGGTTCTCTTATAGGTACATGTTGTAGGCTGGTTCTCTTATAGGTACATGTTGTAGGCTGGTTCTCTTATAGGTACATAGTGTAGGCTGGTTCTCTTATAGGTACATGTTGTAGGCTGGTTCTCTTATAGGTACATGTTACAGGCTGGTTCTCTTATAGGTACATTTTGTAGGCTGGTTCTCTTATAGGTACATGTTGTAGGCTGGCTCTCTTATAGGTACATGTTGTAGGCTGGTTCTCTTATAGGTACATGTTGTAGGCTGGTTCTCTTATATGTACATGTTGTAGGCTGGTTCTCTTATAGGTACATGTTGTAGGCTGGTTCTCTTATAGGTACATGTTGTAGGCTGGCTCTCTTATAGGTACATGTTGTAGGCTGGTTCTCTTATAGGTACATGTTGTAGGCTGGTTCTCTTATAGGTACATGTTGTAGGCTGGTTCTCTTATAGGTACATGTTGTAGGTTGGTTCTCTTATAGGTACATGTTGTAGGCTGGTTCTCTTATATGTACATGTTGTAGGCTGGTTCTCTTATAGGTACATGATGTAGGCTGGTTCTCTTATAGGTACATGTTGTAGGCTGGTTCTCTTATAGGTACATGTTGTAGGCTGGTTCTCTTATATGTACATGTTGTAGGCTGGCTCTCTTATAGGTACATGGTGTAGGCTGGCTCTCTTATAGGTACATGTTGTAGGCTGGTTCTCTTATAGGTACATGATGTAGGCTGGCTCTCTTATAGGTACATGTTGTAGGCTGGTTCTCTTATATGTACATGTTGTAGGCTGGTTCTCTTATAGGTACATGTTGTAGGCTGGTTCTCTTATAGGTACATGTTACAGGCTGGTTCTCTTATAGGTACATTTTGTAGGCTGGTTCTCTTATAGGTACATGTTGTAGGCTGGTTCTCTTATAGGTACATGTTGTAGGCTGGTTCTCTTATAGGTACATGTTGTAGGCTGGTTCTCTTATAGGTACATGTTGTAGGCTGGTTCTCTTATATGTACATGTTACAGGCTGGCTCTCTTATAGGTACATGTTGTAGGCTGGCTCTCTTATAGGTACATGTTACAGGCTGGCTCTCTTGTAGGTACATGTTGTAGGCTAGTTCTCTTATAGGTACATGTTGTAGGCTGGTTCTCTTATAGGTACATGTTACAGGCTGGTTCTCTTATAGGTACATGATGTAGGCTGGTTCTCTTATAGGTACATGTTGTAGGCTGGTTCTCTTATAGGTACATGTTGTAGGCTGGTTCTCTTATAGGTACATGTTGTAGGCTGGTTCTCTTATAGGTACATGTTGTAGGTTGGCTCTCTTATAGGTACATGTTGTAGGCTGGTTCTCTTATATGTACATGTTGTAGGCTAGTTCTCTTATAGGTACATGTTACAGGCTGGTCCTCTTATAGGTACATTTTGTAGGCTGGTTCTCTTATAGGTACATGTTGTAGGCTGGTTCTCTTATAGGTACATGTTGTAGGCTGGTTCTCTTATATGTACATGTTGTAGGCTGGTTCTCTTATAGGTACATGTTGTAGGCTAGTTCTCTTATAGGTACATGTTACAGGCTGGTCCTCTTATAGGTACATGTTGTAGGCTGGTTCTCTTATAGGTACATGATGTAGGCTGGTTCTCTTATATGTACATGTTGTAGGCTGGTTCTCTTATAGGTACATGTTGTAGGCTGGTTCTCTTATAGGTACATGTTGTAGGCTGGTTCTCTTATAGGTACATGTTGCAGGCTGGTTCTCTTATAGGTACATTTTGTAGGCTGGTTCTCTTATATGTACATGTTACAGGCTGTCTCTCTTATAGGTACATGTTGTAGGCTGGTTCTCTTATAGGTACATGTTGTAGACTGGCTCTCTTATAGGTACATGTTGTAGGCTGGTTCTCTTATAGGTACATGTTGTAGGCTGGTTCTCTTATAGGTACATGTTGTAGGCTGGTTCTCTTATATGTACATGTTACAGGCTGGCTCTCTTATAGGTACATGTTGTAGGCTGGTTCTCTTATAGGTACATGTTGTAGGCTGGTTCTCTTATATGTACATGTTACAGGCTGGCTCTCTTATAGGTACATGTTGTAGGCTGGTTCTCTTATAGGTACATGTTGTAGGCTGGTTCTCTTATAGGTACATGATGTAGGCTGGTTCTCTTATAGGTACATGTTGTAGGCTGGTTCTCTTATAGGTACATGTTGTAGGTTGTTTCTCTTATAGGTACATGTTGTAGGCTGGTTCTCTTATATGTACATGTTGTAGGCTGGTTCTCTTATAGGTACATGTTGTAGGCTGGCTCTCTTATAGGTACATGTTGTAGGCTGGTTCTCTTATAGGTACATGTTGTAGGCTGGTTCTCTTATAGGTACATGTTGTAGGCTGGTTCTCTTATAGGTACATGTTGTAGGCTGGTTCTCTTATAGGTACATTTTGTAGGCTGGTTCTCTTATAGGTACATGTTGTAGGCTGGTTCTCTTATAGGTACATGTTGTAGGCTGGTTCTCTTATAGGTACATTTTGTAGGCTGGTTCTCTTATAGGTACATGTTGTAGGCTGGCTCTCTTATAGGTACATGTTGTAGGCTGGTTCTCTTATAGGTACATGTTGTAGGCTGGTTCTCTTATAGGTACATGTTGTAGGCTGGCTCTCTTATATGTACATGTTGTAGGATGGTTCTCTTATAGGTACATGTTGTAGGCTGGCTCTCTTATAGGTACATGATGTAGGCTGGTTCTCTTATAGGTACATGTTGTAGGCTGGTTCTCTTATAGGTACATGTTGTAGGCTGGTTCTCTTATATGTACATGTTGTAGGCTGGCTCTCTTATAGGTACATGGTGTAGGCTGGCTCTCTTATAGGTACATGTTGTAGGCTGGTTCTCTTATAGGTACATGATGTAGGCTGGCTCTCTTATAGGTACATGTTGTAGGCTGGTTCTCTTATATGTACATGTTGTAGGCTGGTTCTCTTATAGGTACATGTTGTAGGCTGGTTCTCTTATAGGTACATGTTACAGGCTGGTTCTCTTATAGGTACATTTTGTAGGCTGGTTCTCTTATAGGTACATGTTGTAGGCTGGTTCTCTTATAGGTACATGTTGTAGGCTGGTTCTCTTATAGGTACATGTTGTAGGCTGGTTCTCTTATATGTACATGTTACAGGCTGGCTCTCTTATAGGTACATGTTGTAGGCTGGCTCTCTTATAGGTACATGTTACAGGCTGGCTCTCTTGTAGGTACATGTTGTAGGCTAGTTCTCTTATAGGTACATGTTGTAGGCTGGTTCTCTTATAGGTACATGTTACAGGCTGGTTCTCTTATAGGTACATGATGTAGGCTGGTTCTCTTATAGGTACATGTTGTAGGCTGGTTCTCTTATAGGTACATGTTGTAGGCTGGTTCTCTTATAGGTACATGTTGTAGGCTGGTTCTCTTATAGGTACATGTTGTAGGTTGGCTCTCTTATAGGTACATGTTGTAGGCTGGTTCTCTTATATGTACATGTTGTAGGCTAGTTCTCTTATAGGTACATGTTACAGGCTGGTCCTCTTATAGGTACATTTTGTAGGCTGGTTCTCTTATAGGTACATGTTGTAGGCTGGTTCTCTTATAGGTACATGTTGTAGGCTGGTTCTCTTATATGTACATGTTGTAGGCTGGTTCTCTTATAGGTACATGTTGTAGGCTAGTTCTCTTATAGGTACATGTTACAGGCTGGTCCTCTTATAGGTACATGTTGTAGGCTGGTTCTCTTATAGGTACATGATGTAGGCTGGTTCTCTTATATGTACATGTTGTAGGCTGGTTCTCTTATAGGTACATGTTGTAGGCTGGTTCTCTTATAGGTACATGTTGTAGGCTGGTTCTCTTATAGGTACATGTTGCAGGCTGGTTCTCTTATAGGTACATTTTGTAGGCTGGTTCTCTTATATGTACATGTTACAGGCTGTCTCTCTTATAGGTACATGTTGTAGGCTGGTTCTCTTATAGGTACATGTTGTAGACTGGCTCTCTTATAGGTACATGTTGTAGGCTGGTTCTCTTATAGGTACATGTTGTAGGCTGGTTCTCTTATAGGTACATGTTGTAGGCTGGTTCTCTTATATGTACATGTTACAGGCTGGCTCTCTTATAGGTACATGTTGTAGGCTGGTTCTCTTATAGGTACATGTTGTAGGCTGGTTCTCTTATATGTACATGTTACAGGCTGGCTCTCTTATAGGTACATGTTGTAGGCTGGTTCTCTTATAGGTACATGTTGTAGGCTGGTTCTCTTATAGGTACATGATGTAGGCTGGTTCTCTTATAGGTACATGTTGTAGGCTGGTTCTCTTATAGGTACATGTTGTAGGTTGTTTCTCTTATAGGTACATGTTGTAGGCTGGTTCTCTTATATGTACATGTTGTAGGCTGGTTCTCTTATAGGTACATGTTGTAGGCTGGCTCTCTTATAGGTACATGTTGTAGGCTGGTTCTCTTATAGGTACATGTTGTAGGCTGGTTCTCTTATAGGTACATGTTGTAGGCTGGTTCTCTTATAGGTACATGTTGTAGGCTGGTTCTCTTATAGGTACATAGTGTAGGCTGGTTCTCTTATAGGTACATGTTGTAGGCTGGTTCTCTTATAGGTACATGTTACAGGCTGGTTCTCTTATAGGTACATTTTGTAGGCTGGTTCTCTTATAGGTACATGTTGTAGGCTGGCTCTCTTATAGGTACATGTTGTAGGCTGGTTCTCTTATAGGTACATGTTGTAGGCTGGTTCTCTTATATGTACATGTTGTAGGCTGGTTCTCTTATAGGTACATGTTGTAGGCTGGTTCTCTTATAGGTACATGTTGTAGGCTGGCTCTCTTATAGGTACATGTTGTAGGCTGGTTCTCTTATAGGTACATGTTGTAGGCTGGTTCTCTTATAGGTACATGTTGTAGGCTGGTTCTCTTATAGGTACATGTTGTAGGTTGGTTCTCTTATAGGTACATGTTGTAGGCTGGTTCTCTTATATGTACATGTTGTAGGCTGGTTCTCTTATAGGTACATGTTGTAGGCTGGTTCTCTTATAGGTACATGTTGTAGGCTGGTTCTCTTATAGGTACATGTTGTAGGCTGGTTCTCTTATAGGTACATGGTGTAGGTTGTCTCTCTTATAGGTACATGTTGCAGGCTGGTTCTCTTATAGGTACATGTTGTAGGCTGGTTCTCTTATATGTACATGTTGTAGGCTGGTTCTCTTATAGGTACATGTTGTAGGCTGGTTCTCTTATAGGTACATGTTGCAGGCCGGTTCTCTTATAGGTACATGGTGTAGGCTGGCTCTCTTATAGGTACATGTTGTAGGCTGGTTCTCTTATAGGTACATGTTGTAGGCTGGTTCTCTTATAGGTACATGTTGTAGGCTGGCTCTCTTATAGGTACATGATGTAGGCTGGTTCTCTTATAGGTACATGTTGTAGGCTGGTTCTCTTATATGTACATGTTGTAGGCTGGTTCTCTTATAGGTACATGTTGTAGGCTGGTTCTCTTATAGGTACATGTTGTAGGCTGGTTCTCTTATAGGTACATGTTGTAGGCTGGCTCTCTTATAGGTACATGATGTAGGCTGGTTCTCTTATAGGTACATGTTGTAGGCTGGTTCTCTTATAGGTACATGTTGTAGGTTGGTTCTCTTATAGGTACATGTTGTAGGCTGGCTCTCTTATAGGTACATGTTGTAGGCTGGTTCTCTTATAGGTACATGTTGTAGGCTGGTTCTCTTATAGGTACATGTTGTAGGTTGGTTCTCTTATAGGTACATGTTGTAGGCTGGCTCTCTTATAGGTACATGTTACAGGCTGGTTCTCTTATAGGTACATGTTGTAGGCTGGCTCTCTTATATGTACATGTTGTAGGCTGGTTCTCTTATATGTACATGGTGTAGGCTGGTTCTCTTATAGGTACATGTTGTAGGCTGGCTCTCTTATAGGTACATGTTGTAGGCTGGCTCTCTTATAGGTACATGTAGGCTGGCTCTCTTATAGGTACATGATGTAGGCTGGTTCTCTTATAGGTACATGTTGTAGGCTGGTTCTCTTATAGGTACATGTTGTAGGCTGGCTCTCTTATAGGTACATGTTGTAGGCTGGCTCTCTTATAGGTACATGATGTAGGTTGGTTCTCTTATAGGTACATGTTGTAGGCTGGCTCTCTTATAGGTACATGTTGTAGGCTGGTTCTCTTATATGTACATGATGTAGGCTGGTTCTCTTATAGGTACATGTTGTAGGCTGGCTCTCTTATAGGTACATAGTGTAGGTTGGTTCTCTTATAGGTACATGTTGTAGGCTGGTTCTCTTATAGGTACATGTTGTAGGCTGGCTCTCTTATAGGTACATGTTGTAGGCTGGTTCTCTTATAGGTACATGTTGTAGGCTGGCTCTCTTATAGGTACATGTTGTAGGCTGGTTCTCTTATAGGTACATGATGTAGGTTGGCTCTCTTATAGGTACATGTTGTAGGCTGGTTCTCTTATAGGTACATGATGTAGGCTGGCTCTCTTATAGGTACATCTTGTAGGCTGGTTCTTTTATAGGTACATGTTGTAGGCTGGCTCTCTTATAGGTACATGTTGTAGGCTGGTTCTCTTATAGGTACATGTTGTAGGTTGGTTCTCTTATAGGTACATAGTGTAGGCTGGTTCTCTTATAGGTACATGTTGTAGGTTGGTTCTCTTATAGGTACATAGTGTAGGCTGGTTCTCTTATAGGTACATGTTGTAGGCTGGTTCTCTTATAGGTACATGTTGTAGGCTGGTTCTCTTATAGGTACATGTTGTAGGCTGGTTCTCTTGTAGGTGAAGTGTCAGATTACCAGGTTTTCTGGATTAAAGGAAATAATGGTACACTGTAACACAGGTAATATTGCTCACTTTTTCCAGCATTATCTGAGGCAGTGCTGGCAACCACAGGGTTAACCCTTTCCCAGAGGGAATTGGCGCGGTGCTGTTTACCCGGCGCGGTCCCGTCTCACCTCCGTATTATTAGCCCTCAGTGCCTCCTGATCTCCGCTCATTTGCACAGGGGAGAAGGAAAACATCGCAGCGAGGCGCCGCTCCGAGGATCCGCCGCTGTCAGCCATCTCCATAAATACATATCTGATGAACGGAGCGAACAGGTGCGGGGCTGGCGTCAGCTCCGGGAGAGGACCGGGCCTGGGGGGCCACATCGGGGGGGGGGGGGGGCGGGGACCGGGGGGGCAGATACACCGGACAAGGGGCAGATACACTGGACAAGGGGCAGATACAGCACAGCAGGGGCAAATATACTGGACAAGGGGCAGATACACTGGACAAGGGGCAGATACACTGGACAAGGGGCAGATACAGCACAGCAGGGGCAAATATACTGGACAAGGGGCAGATACACTGGACAAGGGGCAGATACACTGGACAAGGGGCAGATACACTGGACAAGGGGCAGACTGACTGGACAAGGGGCAGACAGACTGTACAAGGGGCAAATACACCACACAAGGGGCAAATATACTGCAGAATGGGGTGATACATTATACAAGGGGCAAATAAACTGTACAAGGGGCAGATGCATCACACTGAGGGCAAGTACACTGTACAAGGAGCAAATACACCACACTAGGGGCCAATACACTGTACAAGAGACAGATACCCCACACTTGAGGCAAATACATCATACAAGGGGCAAGTACACCATACAAGGGAAAAAATACCTAATACAAGGGGCAGATACACATTAAATACAATACAACAGGCAGACTTTCTGCAAATTGCAGAATACAAAGGGTTAAACTGTGAAACACAACACATGGGGCAGTTACACAAAACCAAAGGATCTTTTAGCAGAGGCTGCTGTTCGGGATCCCTATGCCTGCGTCCCCATGATAACACGTGGTCAGTGTCACCACACATAGATGAAAGATGGTTACTGATGCTATCATGGCCAAGATCAATGCAATAATGATAAGACACTAGAGCAAGAAGTGTTGTCATAGGGACAAATTGCATATGAAAATATATGTTTTTTTTTAGCGATTACAAAACAGGGTCCAGTGACTTCATGGACTGCGCCAATGATCGCCGGAGAGACCCCTTAGATGCCTCAGTCAATAGTGACAAAGGCATCTTAGGAACCTGACAGAGGGAGGGAGCTCCAAAATCATCTATAGGACGTCACAGTATAACAGCGCAGGAGGCGGAGTCAATAAAAATGGAAACAGATCATCAGTAGGACGTCACAGTATAACAGCGCAGGAGGCGGAGTCAATAAAAATGGAAACAGATCATCAGTAGGACGTCACAGTATAACAGCGCAGGAGGCGGAGTCAATAAAAATGGAAACAGATCATCAGTAGGACGTCACAGTGTAACAGCACAGGAGGCGGAGTCAATAAAAATGGGGACAGATCATCAATAGGACGTCACAGTGTAACAGTGCAGGAGGTGGAGTCAATTACAATAGAGACAGATCATCAGTAGGATGTTACAGTTTAACAGTGCAGGAGGCGGAGTCAGTAAAAATGGAGAAAGTTCATTAATAGGACTTAACAGTGTAACAGCGCAGGAGGCGGAGTCAATAAAAATGGAAACAGATCATCAGTAGGATGTCACAGTGTAACAGCGCAGGAGGCGGAGTCAATAAAAATGGAAACAGATCATCAGTAGGACATCACAGTGTAACAGCACAGGAGGTGGAGTCAATTACAATAGAGACAGATCATCAATAGGACGTTACAGTGTAACAGTTCAGGAGGCGGAGTCAGTAAAAATTAAGACAGATCATCAATAGGACGTCACAGTGTAACAGCGCAGGAGGCAGAGTCAATAAAAATGGAGACAGGTCATCAATAGGACGTCACAGTGTAACAGCGCAGGAGGCGGAGTCAAATAAAATGGAGACAGATCATCATTAGGACATACCAGTGTTTCAGTGCAGAAGACAGATCTATACATGGGAATACAATGGATGTGAGATAAACTGCTTATCTAAGCCATTTAACCACTTAGATGCCTCAGCGAATAGTTACTGTGGCATCTAAGAAGCTCCCAAATCATCTATAGGACGTCGCAGTGTAACAGAGCAGAATGCAGATTTGTAGTTGGCAAGACAATGGATGTGAGAATTGCCTTATATAAAGGCATCAATAATCCCAGTCGGTTAACCCCTTAAATGCCTCAGTCACTGATGACTATGGCATCTGAGGAGCCTGACAGTGGGAAGGAGCTTCCAAATCATCTATAGCATGTCACAGTGTATCAGTGTAAGAGGCGGAGTCAATGAAAATGGAGACAAATCATTAATGAAACATCACAGTGTAACAGCGCAGAAGACACGTGTTACATGGTAGGACAATGGATGTAAGAAATTACTTCATGGATTCTCTTACATTAGGAGAGACCCCTCAGATGCCTCAGTCAAGAATGACTATGGCATCTAAAGAGCTCGAGATACAGAGAGCTCCCAAAGCATAGATAGGATGTCACAGAGTTATAGCGCAGGAGACGGATGTGTCACGACCTAAAATAAAGGGTGTGATCCATAAAAATGTGTATGTTCCCTAAAAGGGAGCTAATTTCTTTCAAAAACAGCGCCACGTCTGTCCTCAGGTTGGGTATGGTTTTACAACTTGGCTCCATTCAGTTCAATGGACCACATCCAACCTGGAGACAGAGGGGGAGCTGTTTTTGAAAGAAAGTAGCTCTGTTTTTGTATACCTGGATAACCCCTTTAAGAGGCAACTCCATAATGGATCTCGCTAGGGAAAAAATGGTGGAAAGGAGGGAGAGTCACATGTAGTAATATTTGGTAATATTTGGCTGTCAGACAAAAAAAAAGGACATAAAATACTGGCAAATGCTCAGGATTCACAGCAGCACAGAGCACTTCAGCACAACACAATGTATCCATGGAGACCATAGAGACCATAGAGGCTTATGTTCGAGCACAAGGTGTGTGTGTATATATATATATATATATATATATATATATATATATATATATATAGTGAGTAGATGTTACCTGAGAGGTTCTTACATCAGAGATATCCTCATTTATAGGGTTAGTGTGCGGTCTCTACACTCATCTACTACTATAGGGGATTTCATCCTGCAGCTTCATATCCCCCTCTGCTGGTGAGAAGATATAGTGCAGCTAGATAGATACAATATCTGAAGGTTATTATTTATTTTTTCTTTATTAGAACCAGATACTAAGACACATTCCATTGTTTCTGATTGGAGTTTTTTTTTTCCGTAAATAATTCTGGGGGCAGCCATCTTGACGTAGGACATAGAAAGAAAGAACATCTCCAGACCCTATTCTTTGTATGAGGCAGGCCTGTCAGCTGTTCTGTGACCTGTGGAGGGGAGGGGGAGGCTGAACTGCTATTGTCTTCTCTACTAGAGTCACTTTTTGCTATAATTCTATACAGATCACTTTCCAGCAGCCTCCTCCTTATCATCATAACAGGAAATCTCAGCTTAGTTGAAGGCTTAGTGACCAAAATGAAAATTGCAAGATTTTAAAATATAGATCAGCAAAAATTCTTTGTAAAATATTTTTTAACATAACTTTTAAATGTTTACCATTTGTGATACAAGTGACTGAAAAATGAGCTCATAAATTAGCTGATCGGTCTTACTAGGCCATTTTCTGATGGTACAAACTGGGCGAAACATCTATCATGTGTACAGAAGTGTGCTCCTCTCCTCCTAAAGACAGATGTCAGAGGGAAGAAGGTCAGCCATGTTGGATTTACACCGCCAACTACTCTGTTCTGTATGGATGTGTTGGTGTTCTTGACAGAACAGAGAATTGGAGGACAGAGGGGTCTGGAGGAGGACAGAGGGGTCTGGAGGAGGAGGACAGAGGGGTATGGAGGAGGAGGACAGAGGGTTATGGAGGAGGAGGACAGAGGAGTCTGGAGGAGGACAGAGGGGTCTAGAGAAGGAGGACAGAGGGGGTCTAGAGAAGGAGGACAGAGGGGGTCTAGAGAAGGAGGACAGAAGGGTCTGGAGGAGGACAGGGGAGTCTGGAGGAGGAGGACAGAGGGGTCTGGAGGAGGAGGACAGAGGGGTCTGGAGGAGGAGGACAGAGGGGTCTGGAGGAGGAGGACAGAGGGGTCTGGAGGAGGAGGACAGAGGGGTCTGGAGGAGGAGGACAGAGGGGTCTGGAGGAGGAGGACAGAGGGGTCTGGAGGAGGAGGACAGAGGGGTCTGGAGGAGGAGGACAGAGGGGTCTGGAGGAGGACAGAAGGGTCTGGAGGAGGACAGAGGAGTCTGAAGGAGGAGGACAGAGGAGTCTGAAGGAGGAGGACAGAGGGGTCTGGAGGAGGAGGACAGAGGGGTCTGGAGGAGGAGGACAGAGGGGTCTGGAGGAGGAGGACAGAAGGGTCTGGAGGAGGAGGACAGAAGGGTCTGGAGGAGGAGGACAGAAGGGTCTGGAGGAGGAGGACAGAAGGGTCTGGAGGAGGAGGACAGAAGGGTCTGGAGGAGGAGGACAGAAGGGTCTGGAGGAGGAGGACAGAGGGGTTTGGAGGAGGAGGACAGAGGGGTCTGGAGGAGGAGGACAGAGGGGTTTGGAGGAGGATAGATGAGTCTGGGGGAGAAGAGAGGGGTATGGAGGAGGAGGACAGAGGGTTATGGAGGAGGAGGACAGAGGGGTCTGGAGGAGGAGGACAGAGGGGTCTGGAGGAGGAGGACAGAGGGGTCTGGAGGAGGAGGACAGAGGGGTCTGGAGGAGGAGGACAGAGGGGTCTGGAGGAGGAGGACAGAGGGGTCTGGAGGAGGAGGACAGAGGGGTCTGGAGGAGGAGGACAGAGGGGTCTGGAGGAGGAGGACAGAGGGGTCTGGAGGAGGACAGAAGGGTCTGGAGGAGGACAGAGGAGTCTGAAGGAGGAGGACAGAGGAGTCTGAAGGAGGAGGACAGAGGGGTCTGGAGGAGGAGGACAGAGGGGTCTGGAGGAGGAGGACAGAGGGGTCTGGAGGAGGAGGACAGAGGGGTCTGGAGGAGGAGGACAGAAGGGTCTGGAGGAGGAGGACAGAAGGGTCTGGAGGAGGAGGACAGAAGGGTCTGGAGGAGGAGGACAGAAGGGTCTGGAGGAGGAGGACAGAAGGGTCTGGAGGAGGAGGACAGAGGGGTTTGGAGGAGGAGGACAGAGGGGTCTGGAGGAGGAGGACAGAGGGGTTTGGAGGAGGATAGATGAGTCTGGGGGAGAAGAGAGGGGTATGGAGGAGGAGGACAGAGGGTTATGGAAGAGGAGGACAGAGGGGTCTGGAGGAGGAGGACAGAGGGGTCTGGAGGAGGAGGACAGAGGGGTCTGGAGGAGGAGGACAGAGGGGTCTGGAGGAGGAGGACAGAGGGGTCTGGAGGAGGAGGACAGAGGGGTCTGGAGGAGGAGGACAGAGGGGACTGGAGGAGGAGGACAGAGGGGACTGGAGGAGGAGGACAGAGGGGACTGGAGGAGGAGGACAGAGGGGACTGGAGGAGGAGGACAGAGGGGACTGAAGGAGGAGGACAGAGGGGTCTGGAGGAGAAGGACAGAGGGGACTAGAGGAGAAGGACAGAGGGGACTGGAGGAGAAGGACAGAGGGGACTTGGGGGAGAAGGACAGAGGGGACTGGAGGAGGACAGATGAGTCTGGGAGGAGGACAGCGGGGTCAGGAGGAGGACAGAGGGGTCTGGAGGAGGACAGAGGGGTCTGGAGGAGGACAGAGGGCTCGGGGGGAGGAGGACAGAGGGGTCTGGAGGAGGACAGAAGGATCTGGAGGAGGACAGAAGGATCTGGAGGAGGACAGAGGGGTCTGGAGGAGGACAGAGGAGTCTGGAGGAGGAGGAGGACAGAGGGGTTGGGAGGAGGACAGCGGAGGGGACTACAGGGGTTTGTAGGAAGATTTCTTAAAGGGGTACTCCGATGAAAACCTTTTTTCTTTTAAATCAACTGGTGGCAGAAAGTTAAACATATTTGTAAATTACTTCTATTAAAAAATCTTAATCCTTCCAGTACTTATTAGCTGCTGAATGCTACAGAGGAAATTCCTTTTTTTTTGGAACACTGATGACATCACGAACACAGTGCTCTCTGCTGACATCTCTGTCCATTTTAGCAACCATGCATAGCAGATGGATGCTAAGGGCAGCATGGTGGCTCAGTGGTTAGCACTGCTGCCTTGCAGTGCTGGGGGCTTAGGTTCAAATCCCACTAAGGACAACAATAAATAAAGCGTTATTATTATTATAATAACGTCAGCAGAGAGAACTGTGCTCGTGATGTTATCAGAGAGGATTCCAAAAAGAAAAGAATTTCCTCTGTAGTATTCAGCTGCTAATAAGTACAGTAGGGATTAAGATTTTTTTTTATAGAAGTAATTTACAAATATTATCCGTGAAGAGAAATGAAAATATCGGCACTCACCAATGTGGCTGCAGGGTCTTCTTTATTGAGACATACTCACATGCGGGGTACAGAAGAGAGGGGAATGGGGGGACAAGTGGTGGCGACCGAGCTCTAGTTTCGCACACTTGGTGGGCTTCGTCCGGCCATGACCCATGATGCCTATGACTGCCTTATATACAAGTGGACCTAGTGCTTCACCTATCACGTACCTGAACATCTCTCACATGATCAGGTGACGTGGTAGGGGGGGGAGGTGTATTAAAAGCAAAGGTAGTTAGAAGCATGCTGAGAGCTCCGTTTTGTCGTTTAACTCTATGTTGCCTGTGGCCTTAGATTTAATAATCCATAGTGTCTCCACTCGTAATAATTTCGATTCTATTCGTTCATACTTATTACATGACACTTTTTCTAAGCCTACAAAGCGCAGTACATCAGGGTCATTGTTATGGGCTTCTCTTACGTGGGCCTGCAGACGTCCCGTCTGCAGGCCCACGTAAGAGAAGCCCATAACAATGACCCTGATGTACTGCGCTTTGGTATGGTATAAAAATGTTCCCTAATACGCATCTGGAGCTGGCGTTTCGTCTGGTCCACGTAAAAGAAACCGCAAGGACACATTATTGCATAAACAACATTTTTCGTGCGACAGGTGATTAACTCTTTAATAGTATGAAAAACTGCTCCGAGCCTCACATGTTTAGTTTCCCAGCAGTATCTGCATTGGTTGCAGTTTTTACATTGGTAAGTACCTTTAGGTGTCATGTCACTAAGCCAGGTTTCTTTTTTCGCTGATATATCTAGAGCTCGGTCGCCACCAATTGTCCCCCCGCTCCCCTCTCTTCTGTACCCCGCATGTGAGTATGTCTCAATAAAGAAGACCCTGCAGCCACATTGGTGAGTGACGATATTTTCATCTCTCTTCACGGATATCATAATTTACAAATATGATAAAAAAAAAGGTTTTCACCGGAGTACCCCTTTAAGGCATAAAGGTCAGTATTATAAACCTGTGAAGTCATTGGATCATCTACCACATCAGACACCTGCAGAGGGACCAACAATCTAGAACCTGCTCCTCCAGCTCTTGTCTGTCAATTCAAGAATCGGATGAGCAAATGTATAGTGTAACCTGGTGCTATGCTGCCACCTTGTGGAAATAACACAAACTATGATAGTTTCTACCAATAATATCTGTATTATCCCCAGATCTGTATGTAATCTGTATTATCCCCAGAGCTGTATGTAATCTGTATTATCCCCAGAGCTGTATGTAATCTGTATTATCTCCAGAGCTGTATGTAATCTGTATTATCTCCAGAGCTGTATGTAATCTGTATTATCCCCAGAGCTGTATGTAATCTGTATTATCCCCAGATCTGTATGTAATCTGTATTATCCCCAGAGCTGTATGTAATCTGTATTATCTCCAGAGATGTATGTAATCTGTATTATCCCCAGAGCTGTATGTAATCTGTATTATACCCAGAGCTGTATGTAATATGTATTATCTCCAGAGCTGTATGTAATCTGTATTATCCCCAGAGATGTATGTAATCTGTATTATACCCAGAGCTGTATGTAATCTGTATTATCCCCAGAGCTGTATGTAATCTGTATTATCCCCAGAGCTGTATGTAATCTGTATTATCTCCAGAGCTGTATGTAATCTGTATTATCCCCAGATCTGTATGTAATCTGTATTATCCCCAGAGCTGTATGTAATCTGTATTATCTCCAGAGATGTATGTAATCTGTATTATACCCAGAGCTGTATGTAATCTGTATTATCACCAGAGCTGTATGTAATCTGTATTATCTCCAGAGCTGTATGTAATCTGTATTATCTCCAGAGCTGTATGTAATCTGTATTATCTCCAGAGGTGTATGTAATCTGTATTATCTCCAGAGCTGTATGTAATCTGTATTATCTCCAGAGCTGTATGTAATCTGTATTATCTCCAGAGATGTATGTAATCTGTATTATCTGCAGAGCTGTATGTAATCTGTATTATCTCCAGAGATGTATGTAATCTGTATTATCTCCAGAGCTGTATGTAATCTGTATTATCTCCAGAGATGTATGTAATCTGTATTATCCCCAGAGCTGTATGTAATCTGTATTATCTCCAGAGCTGTATGTAATATGTATTATCCCCAGAGATGTATGTAATCTGTATTATCTCCAGAGCTGTATGTAATCTGTATTATCTCCAGAGCTGTATGTAATCTGTATTATCTCCAGAGGTGTATGTAATCTGTATTATCTCCAGAGCTGTATGTAATCTGTATTATCTCCAGATCTGTATGTAATCTGTATTATCTCCAGAGCTGTATGTAATCTGTATTATCTCCAGAGATGTATGTAATCTGTATTATCCCCAGATCTGTATGTAATCTGTATTATCCCCAGATCTGTATGTAATCTGTATCATCCCCAGAGCTGTATGTAATCTGTATTATCTCCAGAGCTGTATGTAATCTGTATTATCCCCAGAGCTGTATGTAATCTGTATTATCCCCAGAGCTGTATGTAATCTGTATTATCTCCAGAGCTGTATGTAATCTGTATTATCCCCAGATCTGTATGTAATCTGTATCATCCCCAGAGCTGTATGTAATCTGTATTATCTCCAGAGATGTATGTAATCTGTATTATCTCCAGAGCTGTATGTAATCTGTATTATCTCCAGAGCTGTATGTAATCTGTATTATCTCCAGAGATGTATGTAATCTGTATTATCTCCAGAGCTGTATGTAATCTGTATTATCTCCAGAGCTGTATGTAATCTGTATTATCCCCAGAGCTGTATGTAATCTGTATTATCCCCAGAGATGTATGTAATCTGTATTATCTCCAGATCTGTATGTAATCTGTATTATTCCCAGAGCTGTATGTAATCTGTATTATTCCCAGAGCTGTATGTAATCTGTATTATCCCCGGAGCTGTATGTAATCTGTATTATCCCGGGAGCTGTATGCAATCTGTATTATCTCCAGAGCTGTATGTAATCTGTATTATCTCCAGAGCTGTATGTAATCTGTATTATCTCCAGAGCTGTATGTAATCTGTATTATCCCCAGATCTGTATGTAATCTGTATTATCTCCAGATCTGTATGTAATCTGTATTATCACCAGAGCTGTATGTAATCTGTATTATCCCCAGAGCTGTATGTAATCTGTATTATCCCCAGAGCTGTATGTAATCTGTATTATCTCCAGAGCTGTATGTAATCTGTATTATCCCCAGATCTGTATGTAATCTGTATTATCCCCAGAGCTGTATGTAATCTGTATTATCTCCAGAGATGTATGTAATCTGTATTATACCCAGAGCTGTATGTAATCTGTATTATCACCAGAGCTGTATGTAATCTGTATTATCTCCAGAGCTGTATGTAATCTGTATTATCTCCAGAGCTGTATGTAATCTGTATTATCCCCAGAGATGTATGTAATCTGTATTATCTCCAGAGGTGTATGTAATCTGTATTATCTCCAGAGCTGTATGTAATCTGTATTATCTCCAGAGCTGTATGTAATCTGTATTATCTCCAGAGCTGTATGTAATCTGTATTATCTCCAGAGGTGTATGTAATCTGTATTATCTCCAGAGCTGTATGTAATCTGTATTATCTCCAGAGGTGTATGTAATCTGTATTATCTCCAGAGCTGTATGTAATCTGTATTATCCCAGAGCTGTATGTAATCTGTATTATCTCCAGAGGTGTATGTAATCTGTATTATCTCCAGAGCTGTATGTAATCTGTATTATCTCCAGAGCTGTATGTAATCTGTATTATCTCCAGAGATGTATGTAATCTGTATTATCTGCAGAGCTGTATGTAATCTGTATTATCTCCAGAGATGTATGTAATCTGTATTATCTCCAGAGCTGTATGTAATCTGTATTATCTCCAGAGATGTATGTAATCTGTATTATCCCCAGAGCTGTATGTAATCTGTATTATCTCCAGAGCTGTATGTAATCTGTATTATCCCCAGAGATGTATGTAATCTGTATTATCTCCAGAGCTGTATGTAATCTGTATTATCTCCAGAGCTGTATGTAATCTGTATTATCTCCAGAGGTGTATGTAATCTGTATTATCTCCAGAGCTGTATGTAATCTGTATTATCTCCAGATCTGTATGTAATCTGTATTATCTCCAGAGCTGTATGTAATCTGTATTATCTCCAGAGATGTATGTAATCTGTATTATCCCCAGATCTGTATGTAATCTGTATTATCCCCAGATCTGTATGTAATCTGTATCATCCCCAGAGCTGTATGTAATCTGTATTATCTCCAGAGCTGTATGTAATCTGTATTATCCCCAGAGCTGTATGTAATCTGTATTATCCCCAGAGCTGTATGTAATCTGTATTATCTCCAGAGCTGTATGTAATCTGTATTATCCCCAGATCTGTATGTAATCTGTATCATCCCCAGAGCTGTATGTAATCTGTATTATCTCCAGAGATGTATGTAATCTGTATTATCTCCAGAGCTGTATGTAATCTGTATTATCTCCAGAGCTGTATGTAATCTGTATTATCTCCAGAGATGTATGTAATCTGTATTATCTCCAGAGCTGTATGTAATCTGTATTATCTCCAGAGCTGTATGTAATCTGTATTATCCCCAGAGCTGTATGTAATCTGTATTATCCCCAGAGATGTATGTAATCTGTATTATCTCCAGATCTGTATGTAATCTGTATTATTCCCAGAGCTGTATGTAATCTGTATTATTCCCTGAGCTGTATGTAATCTGTATTATCCCCGGAGCTGTATGTAATCTGTATTATCCCGGGAGCTGTATGCAATCTGTATTATCTCCAGAGCTGTATGTAATCTGTATTATCTCCAGAGCTGTATGTAATCTGTATTATCTCCAGAGCTGTATGTAATCTGTATTATCCCCAGATCTGTATGTAATCTGTATTATCTCCAGATCTGTATGTAATCTGTATTATCACCAGAGCTGTATGTAATCTGTATTATCCCCAGAGCTGTATGTAATCTGTATTATCACCAGAGCTGTATGTGATCTGTATTATCCCCAGAGCTGTATGTAATCTGTATTATCTCCAGAGATGTATGTAATCTGTATTATCTCCAGAGATGTATGTAATCTGTATTATCTCCAGATCTGTATGTAATCTGTATTATCCCCAGAGATGTATGTAATCTGTATTATCTCCAGAGCTGTATGTAATCTGTATTATCTCCAGAGATGTATGTAATCTGTATTATATCCAGATCTGTATGTAATCTGTATTATATCCAGATCTGTATGTAATCTGTATTATCTCCAGAGCTGTATGTAATCTGTATTATCCCCAGAGCTGTATGTAATCTGTATTATCCCCAGAGCTGTATGTAATCTGTATTATCCCCAGAGCTGTATGTAATCTGTATTATCTGCAGAGCTGTATGTAATCTGTATTATCCCCAGAGCTGTATGTAATCTGTATTATCCCCAGAGATGTATGTAATCTGTATTATCTCCAGAGCTGTATGTAATCTGTATTATCCCGAGAGCTGTATGTAATCTGTATTATCTCCAGAGCTGTATGTAATCTGTATTATCTCCAGAGATGTATGTAATCTGTATTATCTCCAGAGCTGTATGTAATCTGTATTATCCCCAGAGCTGTATGTAATCTGTATTATCCCCAGAGCTGTATGTAATCTGTATTATCTCCAGAGCTGTATGTAATCTGTATTATCCCCAGAGCTGTATGTAATCTGTATTATCCCCAGAGCTGTATGTAATCTGTATTATCTCCAGATCTGTATGTAATCTGTATTATCCCCAGAGATGTATGTAATCTGTATTATCTCCAGAGCTGTATGTAATCTGTATTATCCCCAGAGCTGTATATAATCTGTATTATTCCCAGAGCCGTATGTAATCTGTATTATCTCCAGATCTGTATGTAATCTGTATTATCTCCAGATCTGTATGTGATCTGTATTATCCCCAGAGCTGTATGTAATCTGTATTATCCCCAGAGCTGTATGTAATCTGTATTATCTCCAGAGCTGTATGTAATCTGTATTATCTCCAGAGATGTATGTAATCTGTATTATCCCCAGAGCTGTATGTAATCTGTATTATCCCCAGAGCTGTATGTAATCTGTATTATCTCCAGAGCTGTATGTAATCTGTATTATCCCCAGAGCTGTATGTAATCTGTATTATCCCCAGATCTGTATGTAATCTGTATTATCACCAGAGCTGTATGTAATCTGTATTATCTCCAGAGCTGTATGTAATCTGTATTATCCCCAGAGCTGTATGTAATCTGTATTATCTCCAGAGATGTATGTAATCTGTATTATATCCAGATCTGTATGTAATCTGTATTATATCCAGATCTGTATGTAATCTGTATTATCCCCAGAGCTGTATGTAATCTGTATTATCCCCAGAGCTGTATGTAATCTGTATTATGCCCAGAGCTGTATGTAATCTGTATTATCTACAGAGCTGTATGTAATCTGTGTTATCCCCAGAGCTATATGTAATCTGTATTATCTCCAGATCTGTATGTAATCTGTATTATCTCCAGAGCTGTATGTAATCTGTATTATCTCCAGAGCTGTATGTAATCTGTATTATCCCCAGAGCTGTATGTAATCTGTATTATCCCCAGAGCTGAATGTAATCTGTATTATTCCCAGAGCTGTATGTAATCTGTATTATCCCCAGAGCTGTATGTAATCTGTATTATCCCCAGAGCTGTGTGTAATCTGTATTATCTCCAGAGATGTATGTAATCTGTATTATCTCCAGAGCTGTATGTAATCTGTATTATCCCCAGAGCTGTATGTAATCTGTATTATCCCCAGAGCTGTATGTAATCTGTATTATCCCCAGAGCTGTATGTAATCTGTATTATCCGCAGAGCTGTATGTAATCTGTATTATCTCCAGAGCTGTATGTAATCTGTATTATCCCCAGAGCTGTATGTAATCTGTATTATCTCCAGAGCTGTATGTAATCTGTATTATCCCCAGAGCTGTATGTAATCTGTATTATCCCCAGAGATGTATGTAATCTGTATTATCTCCAGATCTGTATGTAATCTGTATTATCCCCAGAGATGTATGTAATCTGTATTATCTCCAGAGCTGTATGTAATCTGTATTATCCCCAGAGCTGTATATAATCTTTATTATCCCCAGAGCCGTATGTAATCTGTATTATCTCCAGATCTGTATGTAATCTGTATTATCTCCAGATCTGTATGTAATCTGTATTATCCCCAGAGCTGTATGTAATCTGTATTATCCCCAGAGCTGTATGTAATCTGTATTATCCCCAGAGCTGTATGTAATCTGTATTATCTCCAGAGCTGTATGTAATCTGTATTATCTCCAGAGATGTATGTAATCTGTATTATCCCCAGAGCTGTATGTAATCTGTATTATCCCCAGAGCTGTATGTAATCTGTATTATCTCCAGAGCTGTATGTAATCTGTATTATCCCCAGTGCTGTATGTAATCTGTATTATCTCCAGAGCTGTATGTAATCTGTATTATCTCCAGAGCTGTATGTAATCTGTATAATCTCCAGAGATGTATGTAATCTGTATTATCTCCAGAGCTGTATGTAATCTGTATTATCTCCAGAGCTGTATGTAATCTGTATTATCTCCAGAGCTGTATGTAATCTGTATTATCACCAGAGCTGTATGTAATCTGTATTATCCCCAGATCTGTATGTAATCTGTATTATCTCCAGAGCTGTATGTAATCTGTATTATCTCCAGAGCTGTATGTAATCTGTATTATCCCCAGAGCTGTATGTAATCTGTATTATCTCCAGAGCTGTATGTAATCTGCATTATCCCCAGAGCTGTATGTAATCTGTATTATCTCCAGAGCTGTATGTAATCTGTATTATCCCCAGATCTGTATGTAATCTGTATTATCTCCACAGCTGTATGTAATCTGTATTATCCCCAGAGCTGTATGTAATCTGTATTATCCCCAGAGCTGTATGTAATCTGCATTATCCCCAGAGCTGTATGTAATCTGTATTATCCCCAGAGCTGTATGTAATCTGTATTATCTCCAGAGCTGTATGTAATCTGTATTATCTCCAGAGATGTATGTAATCTGTATTATCTCCAGAGCCGTATGTAATCTGTATTATCCCCAGAGCCGTATGTAATCTGTATTATCCCCAGAGCCGTATGTAATCTGTATTATTCCCAGAGCTGTATGTAATCTGTATTATCCCCAGAGATGTATGTAATCTGTATTATCTCCAGAGGTGTATGTAATCTGTATTATCCGCAGAGCTGTATGTAATCTGTATTATCTCCAGAGATGTATGTAATCTGTATTATCCCCAGAGCTGTATGTAATCTGTATTATCCCGAGAGCTGTATGTAATCTGTATTATCTCCAGAGCTGTATGTAATCTGTGTTATCCCCAGAGCTATATGTAATCTGTATTATCTCCAGATCTGTATGTAATCTGTATTATCCCCAGAGCTGTATGTAATCTGTATTATCTCCAGAGCTGTATGTAATCTGTATTATCCCCAGATCTGTATGTAATCTGTATTATCTCCAGAGCTGTATGTAATCTGTATTATCTCCAGAGCTGTATGTAATCTGTATTATCTCCAGAGATGTATGTAATCTGTATTATCTCCAGAGATGTATGTAATCTGTTTTATCTCCAGAGCTGTATGTAATCTGTATTATCCCCAGAGCTGTATGTAATCTGTATTATCCCCAGAGCTGTATGTAATCTGTATTATCCCCAGAGCTGTATGTAATCTGTATTATCCCCAGAGCTGTATGTAATCTGTATTATCCCCAGAGCTGTATGTAATCTGTATTATCTCCAGAGCTGTATGTAATCTGTATTATCCCCAGAGCTGTATGTAATCTGTATTATCTCCAGAGATGTATGTAATCTGTATTATCTCCAGAGATGTATGTAATCTGTATTATCTCCAGAGCTGTATGTAATCTGTATTATCCCCAGAGCTGTATGTAATCTGTATTATCCCCAGAGCTGTATGTAATCTGTATTATCCCCAGAGCTGTATGTAATCTGTATTATCCCCAGAGCTGTATGTAATCTGTATTATCCCCAGAGCTGTATGTAATCTGTATTATCCCCAGAGCTGTATGTAATCTGTATTATCCCCAGAGCTGTATGTAATCTGTATTATCCCCAGAGCTGTATGTAATCTGTATTATCCCCAGATCTGTATGTAATCTGTATTATCTCCAGAGCTGTATGTAATCTGTATTATCTCCAGAGCTGTATGTAAACTGTATTATCTCCAGAGATGTATGTAATCTGTATTATCTCCAGAGATGTATGTAATCTGTATTATCTCCAGAGCTGTATGTAATCTGTATAATCTCCAGAGATGTATGTAATCTGTATTATCTCCAGAGCTGTATGTAATCTGTATTATCTCCAGAGCTGTATGTAATCTGTATTATCTCCAGAGCTGTATGTAATCTGTATTATCACCAGAGCTGTATGTAATCTGTATTATCCCCAGATCTGTATGTAATCTGTATTATCTCCAGAGCTGTATGTAATCTGTATTATCTCCAGAGCTGTATGTAATCTGTATTATCCCCAGAGCTGTATGTAATCTGTATTATCTCCAGAGCTGTATGTAATCTGCATTATCCCCAGAGCTGTATGTAATCTGTATTATCTCCAGAGCTGTATGTAATCTGTATTATCCCCAGATCTGTATGTAATCTGTATTATCTCCACAGCTGTATGTAATCTGTATTATCCCCAGAGCTGTATGTAATCTGTATTATCCCCAGAGCTGTATGTAATCTGTATTATCCCCAGAGCTGTATGTAATCTGTATTATCCCCAGAGATGTATGTAATCTGTATTGTCTCCAGAGCTGTATGTAATCTGTATTATCCCCAGAGCCGTATGTAATCTGTATTATCCCCAGAGCTGTATGTAATCTGTATTATCCCCAGAGCCGTATGTAATCTGTATTACCCCAGAGCCGTATGTAATCTGTATTATCCCCAGAGCTGTATGTAATCTGTATTATCTCCAGAGCTGTATGTAATCTGTATTATCCCCAGAGATGTATGTAATCTGTATTATCCCCAGAGCTGTATGTAATCTGTATTATCTCCAGAGATGTATGTAATCTGTATTATCCCCAGAGCTGTATGTAATCTGTATTATCCCCAGAGCTGTATGTAATCTGTATTATCCCCAGAGATGTATGTAATCTGTATTATCTCCAGAGGTGTATGTAATCTGTATTATCCGCAGAGCTGTATGTAATCTGTATTATCTCCAGAGCTGTATGTAATCTGTATTATCCCCAGATCTGTATGTAATCTGTATTATCTCCAGAGCTGTATGTAATCTGTATTATCTCCAGAGATGTATGTAATCTGTATTATCTCCAGAGATGTATGTAATCTGTATTATCTCCAGAGCTGTATGTAATCTGTATTATCCCCAGAGCTGTATGTAATCTGTATTATCCCCAGAGCTGTATGTAATCTGTATTATCCCCAGAGCTGTATGTAATCTGTATTATCCCCAGAGCTGTATGTAATCTGTATTATCCCCAGAGCTGTATGTAATCTGTATTATCCCCAGAGCTGTATGTAATCTGTATTATCCCCAGAGCTGTATGTAATCTGTATTATCCCCAGAGCTGTATGTAATCTGTATTATCCCCAGAGCTGTATGTAATCTGTATTATCCCCAGAGCTGTATGTAATCTGTATTATCCCCAGATCTGTATGTAATCTGTATTATCTCCAGAGCTGTATGTAATCTGTATTATCTCCAGAGCTGTATGTAAACTGTATTATCTCCAGAGATGTATGTAATCTGTATTATCTCCAGAGATGTATGTAATCTGTATTATCTCCAGAGCTGTATGTAATCTGTATTATCCCCAGAGCTGTATGTAATCTGCATTATCCCCAGAGCTGTATGTAATCTGCATTATCCCCAGAGCTGTATGTAATCTGTATTATCTCCAGAGCTGTATGTAATCTGTATTATCCCCAGATCTGTATGTAATCTGTATTATCTCCACAGCTGTATGTAATCTGTATTATCCCCAGAGCTGTATGTAATCTGTATTATCCCCAGAGCTGTATGTAATCTGTATTATCTCCAGAGCTGTATGTAATCTGTATTATCTCCAGAGATGTATGTAATCTGTATTATCTCCAGAGATGTATGTAATCTGTATTATCTCCAGAGCCGTATGTAATCTGTATTATCCCCAGAGCCGTATGTAATCTGTATTATCCCCAGAGCTGTATGTAATCTGTATTATCCCCAGAGCCGTATGTAATCTGTATTATCCCCAGAGCCGTATGTAATCTGTATTATCTCCAGAGCTGTATGTAATCTGTATTATCTCCAGAGCTGTATGTAATCTGTATTATCCCCAGAACTGTATGGAATCTGTATTATCTCCAGAGCTGTATGTAATCTGTATTATCCCCAGAGATGTATGTAATCTGTATTATCCCCAGAGCTTTATGTAATCTGTATTATCTCCAGAGATGTATGTAATCTGTATTATCCCCAGAGCTGTATGTAATCTGTATTATCCCCAGAGCTGTATGTAATCTGTATTATCCCCAGAGATGTATGTAATCTGTATTATCTCCAGAGCTGTATGTAATCTGTATTATCCGCAGAGCTGTATGTAATCTGTATTATCTCCAGAGCTGTATGTAATCTGTATTATCTCCAGAGCTGTATGTAATCTGTATTATCTCCAGAGCTGTATGTAATCTGTATTATCCCCAGAGCTGTATGTAATCTGTATTATCCCCAGAGCTGAATGTAATCTGTATTATTCCCAGAGCTGTATGTAATCTGTATTATCCCCAGAGCTGTATGTAATCTGTATTATCTCCAGAGATGTATGTAATCTGTATTATCTGCAGAGCTATATGTAATCTGTATTATTCCCAGAGATGTATGTAATCTGTATTATCTCCAGATCTGTATGTAATCTGTATTATCCCCAGAGCTGTATGTAATCTGTATTATCCCCAGAGCTGTATGTAATCTGTATTATCTCCAGAGATGTATGTAATCTGTATTATCCCCAGAGCTGTATGTAATCTGTATTATCCCCAGAGCTGTATGTAATCTGTATTATCCCCAGAGATGTATGTAATCTGTATTATCTCCAGAGCTGTATGTAATCTGTATTATCCGCAGAGCTGTATGTAATCTGTATTATCTCCAGAGCTGTATGTAATCTGTATTATCTCCAGAGCTGTATGTAATCTGTATTATCTCCAGAGCTGTATGTAATCTGTATTATCCCCAGAGCTGTATGTAATCTGTATTATCCCCAGAGCTGAATGTAATCTGTATTATTCCCAGAGCTGTATGTAATCTGTATTATCCCCAGAGCTGTATGTAATCTGTATTATCTCCAGAGATGTATGTAATCTGTATTATCTGCAGAGCTATATGTAATCTGTATTATTCCCAGAGATGTATGTAATCTGTATTATCTTCAGAGCTGTATGTAATCTGTATTATCCCCAGAGCTGAATGTAATCTGTATTATTCCCAGAGCTGTATGTAATCTGTATTATCCCCAGAGCTGTATGTAATCTGTATTATCTCCAGAGATGTATGTAATCTGTATTATCTCCAGAGCTGTATGTAATCTGTATTATCTCCAGAGCTGTATGTAATCTGTATTATCCCCAGATCTGTATGTAATCTGTATTATCCCTAGAGCTGTATGTAATCTGTATTATCTCCAGATCTGTATGTAATCTGTATTATCCCCAGAGATGTATGTAATCTGTATTATCTCCAGATCTGTATGTAATCTGTGTTATCCCCAGAGCTGTAAGTAATCTGTATTATCCCCAGAGCTGTATGTAATCTGTATTATCCCCAGAGCTGTATGTAATCTGTATTATCCCCAGAGCTGTATGTAATCTGTATTATCCCCAGAGCTGTATGTAATCTGTATTATCTCCAGAGATGTATGTAATCTGTATTATCTCCAGAGATGTATGTAATCTGTATTATCTCCAGATCTGTATGTAATCTGTATTATCCCCAGAGATGTATGTAATCTGTATTATCTCCAGAGCTGTATGTAATCTGTATTATCTCCAGAGATGTATGTAATCTGTATTATATCCAGATCTGTATGTAATCTGTATTATATCCAGATCTGTATGTAATCTGTATTATCTCCAGAGCTGTATGTAATCTGTATTATCCCCAGAGCTGTATGTAATCTGTATTATCCCCAGAGCTGTATGTAATCTGTATTATCCCCAGAGCTGTATGTAATCTGTATTATCTGCAGAGCTGTATGTAATCTGTATTATCCCCAGAGCTGTATGTAATCTGTATTATCCCCAGAGATGTATGTAATCTGTATTATCTCCAGAGCTGTATGTAATCTGTATTATCCCGAGAGCTGTATGTAATCTGTATTATCTCCAGAGCTGTATGTAATCTGTATTATCTCCAGAGATGTATGTAATCTGTATTATCTCCAGAGCTGTATGTAATCTGTATTATCCCCAGAGCTGTATGTAATCTGTATTATCCCCAGAGCTGTATGTAATCTGTATTATCTCCAGAGCTGTATGTAATCTGTATTATCCCCAGAGCTGTATGTAATCTGTATTATCCCCAGAGCTGTATGTAATCTGTATTATCTCCAGATCTGTATGTAATCTGTATTATCCCCAGAGATGTATGTAATCTGTATTATCTCCAGAGCTGTATGTAATCTGTATTATCCCCAGAGCTGTATATAATCTGTATTATTCCCAGAGCCGTATGTAATCTGTATTATCTCCAGATCTGTATGTAATCTGTATTATCTCCAGATCTGTATGTGATCTGTATTATCCCCAGAGCTGTATGTAATCTGTATTATCCCCAGAGCTGTATGTAATCTGTATTATCTCCAGAGCTGTATGTAATCTGTATTATCTCCAGAGATGTATGTAATCTGTATTATCCCCAGAGCTGTATGTAATCTGTATTATCCCCAGAGCTGTATGTAATCTGTATTATCTCCAGAGCTGTATGTAATCTGTATTATCCCCAGAGCTGTATGTAATCTGTATTATCCCCAGATCTGTATGTAATCTGTATTATCACCAGAGCTGTATGTAATCTGTATTATCTCCAGAGCTGTATGTAATCTGTATTATCCCCAGAGCTGTATGTAATCTGTATTATCTCCAGAGATGTATGTAATCTGTATTATATCCAGATCTGTATGTAATCTGTATTATATCCAGATCTGTATGTAATCTGTATTATCCCCAGAGCTGTATGTAATCTGTATTATCCCCAGAGCTGTATGTAATCTGTATTATCCCCAGAGCTGTATGTAATCTGTATTATCTACAGAGCTGTATGTAATCTGTGTTATCCCCAGAGCTATATGTAATCTGTATTATCTCCAGATCTGTATGTAATCTGTATTATCTCCAGAGCTGTATGTAATCTGTATTATCTCCAGAGCTGTATGTAATCTGTATTATCCCCAGAGCTGTATGTAATCTGTATTATCCCCAGAGCTGAATGTAATCTGTATTATTCCCAGAGCTGTATGTAATCTGTATTATCCCCAGAGCTGTATGTAATCTGTATTATCCCCAGAGCTGTGTGTAATCTGTATTATCTCCAGAGATGTATGTAATCTGTATTATCTCCAGAGCTGTATGTAATCTGTATTATCCCCAGAGCTGTATGTAATCTGTATTATCCCCAGAGCTGTATGTAATCTGTATTATCCCCAGAGCTGTATGTAATCTGTATTATCCGCAGAGCTGTATGTAATCTGTATTATCTCCAGAGCTGTATGTAATCTGTATTATCCCCAGAGCTGTATGTAATCTGTATTATCTCCAGAGCTGTATGTAATCTGTATTATCCCCAGAGCTGTATGTAATCTGTATTATCCCCAGAGATATATGTAATCTGTATTATCTCCAGATCTGTATGTAATCTGTATTATCCCCAGAGATGTATGTAATCTGTATTATCTCCAGAGCTGTATGTAATCTGTATTATCCCCAGAGCTGTATATAATCTTTATTATCCCCAGAGCCGTATGTAATCTGTATTATCTCCAGATCTGTATGTAATCTGTATTATCTCCAGATCTGTATGTAATCTGTATTATCCCCAGAGCTGTATGTAATCTGTATTATCCCCAGAGCTGTATGTAATCTGTATTATCCCCAGAGCTGTATGTAATCTGTATTATCTCCAGAGCTGTATGTAATCTGTATTATCTCCAGAGATGTATGTAATCTGTATTATCCCCAGAGCTGTATGTAATCTGTATTATCCCCAGAGCTGTATGTAATCTGTATTATCTCCAGAGCTGTATGTAATCTGTATTATCCCCAGAGCTGTATGTAATCTGTATTATCTCCAGAGCTGTATGTAATCTGTATTATCTCCAGAGCTGTATGTAATCTGTATAATCTCCAGAGATGTATGTAATCTGTATTATCTCCAGAGCTGTATGTAATCTGTATTATCTCCAGAGCTGTATGTAATCTGTATTATCTCCAGAGCTGTATGTAATCTGTATTATCACCAGAGCTGTATGTAATCTGTATTATCCCCAGATCTGTATGTAATCTGTATTATCTCCAGAGCTGTATGTAATCTGTATTATCTCCAGAGCTGTATGTAATCTGTATTATCCCCAGAGCTGTATGTAATCTGTATTATCTCCAGAGCTGTATGTAATCTGCATTATCCCCAGAGCTGTATGTAATCTGTATTATCTCCAGAGCTGTATGTAATCTGTATTATCCCCAGATCTGTATGTAATCTGTATTATCTCCACAGCTGTATGTAATCTGTATTATCCCCAGAGCTGTATGTAATCTGTATTATCCCCAGAGCTGTATGTAATCTGTATTATCCCCAGAGCTGTATGTAATCTGTATTATCCCCAGAGCTGTATGTAATCTGTATTATCTCCAGAGCTGTATGTAATCTGTATTATCTCCAGAGATGTATGTAATCTGTATTATCTCCAGAGCCGTATGTAATCTGTATTATCCCCAGAGCCGTATGTAATCTGTATTATCCCCAGAGCTGTATGTAATCTGTATTATCCCCAGAGCTGTATGTAATCTGTATTACCCCAGAGCTGTATGTAATCTGTATTATCCCCAGAGCTGTATGTAATCTGTATTATCTCCAGAGCTGTATGTAATCTGTATTATCCCCAGAGATGTATGTAATCTGTATTATCCCCAGAGCTGTATGTAATCTGTATTATCTCCAGAGATGTATGTAATCTGTATTATCCCCAGAGCTGTATGTAATCTGTATTATCCCCAGAGCTGTATGTAATCTGTATTATCCCCAGAGATGTATGTAATCTGTATTATCTCCAGAGGTGTATGTAATCTGTATTATCCGCAGAGCTGTATGTAATCTGTATTATCTCCAGAGATGTATGTAATCTGTATTATCCCCAGAGCTGTATGTAATCTGTATTATCCCGAGAGCTGTATGTAATCTGTATTATCTCCAGAGCTGTATGTAATCTGTGTTATCCCCAGAGCTATATGTAATCTGTATTATCTCCAGATCTGTATGTAATCTGTATTATCCCCAGAGCTGTATGTAATCTGTATTATCTCCAGAGCTGTATGTAATCTGTATTATCCCCAGATCTGTATGTAATCTGTATTATCTCCAGAGCTGTATGTAATCTGTATTATCTCCAGAGCTGTATGTAATCTGTATTATCTCCAGAGATGTATGTAATCTGTATTATCTCCAGAGATGTATGTAATCTGTATTATCTCCAGAGCTGTATGTAATCTGTATTATCCCCAGAGCTGTATGTAATCTGTATTATCCCCAGAGCTGTATGTAATCTGTATTATCCCCAGAGCTGTATGTAATCTGTATTATCCCCAGAGCTGTATGTAATCTGTATTATCCCCAGAGCTGTATGTAATCTGTATTATCTCCAGAGCTGTATGTAATCTGTATTATCCCCAGAGCTGTATGTAATCTGTATTATCTCCAGAGATGTATGTAATCTGTATTATCTCCAGAGATGTATGTAATCTGTATTATCTCCAGAGCTGTATGTAATCTGTATTATCCCCAAAGCTGTATGTAATCTGTATTATCCCCAGAGCTGTATGTAATCTGTATTATCCCCAGAGCTGTATGTAATCTGTATTATCCCCAGAGCTGTATGTAATCTGTATTATCCCCAGAGCTGTATGTAATCTGTATTATCCCCAGAGCTGTATGTAATCTGTATTATCCCCAGAGCTGTATGTAATCTGTATTATCCCCAGAGCTGTATGTAATCTGTATTATCCCCAGATCTGTATGTAATCTGTATTATCTCCAGAGCTGTATGTAATCTGTATTATCTCCAGAGCTGTATGTAAACTGTATTATCTCCAGAGATGTATGTAATCTGTATTATCTCCAGAGATGTATGTAATCTGTATTATCTCCAGAGCTGTATGTAATCTGTATAATCTCCAGAGATGTATGTAATCTGTATTATCTCCAGAGCTGTATGTAATCTGTATTATCTCCAGAGCTGTATGTAATCTGTATTATCTCCAGAGCTGTATGTAATCTGTATTATCACCAGAGCTGTATGTAATCTGTATTATCCCCAGATCTGTATGTAATCTGTATTATCTCCAGAGCTGTATGTAATCTGTATTATCTCCAGAGCTGTATGTAATCTGTATTATCCCCAGAGCTGTATCTAATCTGTATTATCTCCAGAGCTGTATGTAATCTGCATTATCCCCAGAGCTGTATGTAATCTGTATTATCTCCAGAGCTGTATGTAATCTGTATTATCCCCAGATCTGTATGTAATCTGTATTATCTCCACAGCTGTATGTAATCTGTATTATCCCCAGAGCTGTATGTAATCTGTATTATCCCCAGAGCTGTATGTAATCTGTATTATCCCCAGAGCTGTATGTAATCTGTATTATCCCCAGAGATGTATGTAATCTGTATTATCCCCAGAGCTGTATGTAATCTGTATTATCTCCAGAGATGTATGTAATCTGTATTATCCCCAGAGCTGTATGTAATCTGTATTATCCCCAGAGCTGTATGTAATCTGTATTATCCCCAGAGATGTATGTAATCTGTATTATCTCCAGAGGTGTATGTAATCTGTATTATCCGCAGAGCTGTATGTAATCTGTATTATCTCCAGAGCTGTATGTAATCTGTATTATCCCCAGATCTGTATGTAATCTGTATTATCTCCAGAGCTGTATGTAATCTGTATTATCTCCAGAGCTGTATGTAATCTGTATTATCTCCAGAGATGTATGTAATCTGTATTATCTCCAGAGATGTATGTAATCTGTATTATCTCCAGAGCTGTATGTAATCTGTATTATCCCCAGAGCTGTATGTAATCTGTATTATCCCCAGAGCTGTATGTAATCTGTATTATCCCCAGAGCTGTATGTAATCTGTATTATCCCCAGAGCTGTATGTAATCTGTATTATCCCCAGAGCTGTATGTAATCTGTATTATCCCCAGAGCTGTATGTAATCTGTATTATCCCCAGAGCTGTATGTAATCTGTATTATCCCCAGAGCTGTATGTAATCTGTATTATCCCCAGATCTGTATGTAATCTGTATTATCTCCAGAGCTGTATGTAATCTGTATTATCTCCAGAGCTGTATGTAAACTGTATTATCTCCAGAGATGTATGTAATCTGTATTATCTCCAGAGATGTATGTAATCTGTATTATCTCCAGAGCTGTATGTAATCTGTATTATCCCCAGAGCTGTATGTAATCTGCATTATCCCCAGAGCTGTATGTAATCTGCATTATCCCCAGAGCTGTATGTAATCTGTATTATCTCCAGAGCTGTATGTAATCTGTATTATCCCCAGATCTGTATGTAATCTGTATTATCTCCACAGCTGTATGTAATCTGTATTATCCCCAGAGCTGTATGTAATCTGTATTATCCCCAGAGCTGTATGTAATCTGTATTATCTCCAGAGCTGTATGTAATCTGTATTATCTCCAGAGATGTATGTAATCTGTATTATCTCCAGAGATGTATGTAATCTGTATTATCTCCAGAGCCGTATGTAATCTGTATTATCCCCAGAGCCGTATGTAATCTGTATTATCCCCAGAGCTGTATGTAATCTGTATTATCCCCAGAGCCGTATGTAATCTGTATTATCTCCAGAGCTGTATGTAATCTGTATTATCTCCAGAGCTGTATGTAATCTGTATTATCCCCAGAACTGTATGGAATCTGTATTATCTCCAGAGCTGTATGTAATCTGTATTATCCCCAGAGATGTATGTAATCTGTATTATCCCCAGAGCTTTATGTAATCTGTATTATCTCCAGAGATGTATGTAATCTGTATTATCCCCAGAGCTGTATGTAATCTATATTATCCCCAGAGCTGTATGTAATCTGTATTATCCCCAGAGATGTATGTAATCTGTATTATCTCCAGAGCTGTATGTAATCTGTATTATCCGCAGAGCTGTATGTAATCTGTATTATCTCCAGAGCTGTATGTAATCTGTATTATCTCCAGAGCTGTATGTAATCTGTATTATCTCCAGAGCTGTATGTAATCTGTATTATCCCCAGAGCTGTATGTAATCTGTATTATCCCCAGAGCTGAATGTAATCTGTATTATTCCCAGAGCTGTATGTAATCTGTATTATCCCCAGAGCTGTATGTAATCTGTATTATCTCCAGAGATGTATGTAATCTGTATTATCTGCAGAGCTATATGTAATCTGTATTATTCCCAGAGATGTATGTAATCTGTATTATCTTCAGAGCTGTATGTAATCTGTATTATCCCCAGAGCTGTATGTAATCTGTATTATCCCCAGAGCTGTATGTAATCTGTATTATCCCCAGAGCTGTATGTAATCTGTATTATCCCCAGAGCTGTATGTAATCTGTATTATCCCCAGAGCTGTATGTAATCTGTATTATCCCCAGAGCTGTATGTAATCTGTATTATCCCCAGAGCTGAATGTAATCTGTATTATTCCCAGAGCTGTATGTAATCTGTATTATCCCCAGAGCTGTATGTAATCTGTATTATCTCCAGAGATGTATGTAATCTGTATTATCTCCAGAGCTGTATCTAATCTGTATTATCTCCAGAGCTGTATGTAATCTGTATTATCCCCAGATCTGTATGTAATCTGTATTATCCCTAGAGCTGTATGTAATCTGTATTATCTCCAGATCTGTATGTAATCTGTATTATCCCCAGAGCTGTAAGTAATCTGTATTATCCCCAGAGCTGTATGTAATCTGTATTATCTCCAGAGCTGTATGTAATCTGTATTATCCCCAGAGCTGTATGTAATCTGTATTATCCCCAGATCTGTATGTAATCTGTATTATCTCCAGAGCTGTATGTAATCTGTATTATCCCCAGAGCTGTATGTAATCTGTATTATCCCCAGAGCTGTATGTAATCTGTATTATCTCCAGAGATGTATGTAATCTGTATTATCCCCAGAGCTGTATGTAATCTGTATTATCCCCAGAGCTGTATGTAATCTGTATTATCCCCAGAGATGTATGTAATCTGTATTTTCTCCAGAGCTGTATGTAATCTGTATTATCCGCAGAGCTGTATGTAATCTGTATTATCTCCAGAGCTGTATGTAATCTGTATTATCTCCAGAGCTGTATGTAATCTGTATTATCTCCAGAGCTGTATGTAATCTGTATTATCCCCAGAGCTGTATGTAATCTGTATTATCCCCAGAGCTGAATGTAATCTGTATTATTCCCAGAGCTGTATGTAATCTGTATTATCCCCAGAGCTGTATGTAATCTGTATTATCTCCAGAGATGTATGTAATCTGTATTATCTGCAGAGCTATATGTAATCTGTATTATTCCCAGAGATGTATGTAATCTGTATTATCTTCAGAGCTGTATGTAATCTGTATTATCCCCAGAGCTGAATGTAATCTGTATTATTCCCAGAGCTGTATGTAATCTGTATTATCCCCAGAGCTGTATGTAATCTGTATTATCTCCAGAGATGTATGTAATCTGTATTATCTCCAGAGCTGTATGTAATCTGTATTATCTCCAGAGCTGTATGTAATCTGTATTATCCCCAGATCTGTATGTAATCTGTATTATCCCTAGAGCTGTATGTAATCTGTATTATCTCCAGATCTGTATGTAATCTGTATTATCCCCAGAGATGTATGTAATCTGTATTATCTCCAGATCTGTATGTAATCTGTGTTATCCCCAGAGCTGTAAGTAATCTGTATTATCCCCAGAGCTGTATGTAATCTGTATTATCCCCAGAGCTGTATGTAATCTGTATTATCCCCAGAGCTGTATGTAATCTGTATTATCCCCAGAGCTGTATGTAATCTGTATTATCTCCAGAGCTGTATGTAATCTGTATTATCTCCAGAGCTGTATGTAATCTGTATTATCCCCAGAGCTGTATGTAATCTGTATTATCCCCAGAGCTGTATGTAATCTGTATTATCTCCAGAGCTGTATGTAATCTGTATTATCCCCAGAGCTGTATGTAATCTGTATTATCCCCAGAGCTGTATGTAATCTGTATTATCCCCAGAGCTGTATGTAATCTGTATCATCTCCAGAGCTGTATGTAATCTGTATTATCTCCAGAGCTGTATGTAATCTGTATTATCCCCAGAGCTGTATGTAATCTGTATTATCCCCAGAGCTGTATGTAATCTGTATTATCCCCAGAGCTGTATGTAATCTGTATTATCCCCAGAGCTGTATGTAATCTGTATTATCTCCAGAGCTGTATGTAATCTGTATTATCTCCAGAGCTGTATGTAATCTGTATTATCTCCAGAGATGTATGTAATCTGTATTATCCCCAGAGCTGTATGTAATCTGTATCATCCCCAGAGCTGTATGTAATCTGTATTATCCCCAGAGCTGTATGTAATCTGTATTATCTCCAGAGCTGTATGTAATCTGTATTATCCCCAGAGCTGTATGTAATCTGTATGATCCCCAGAGCTGTATGTAATCTGTATTATCTCCAGATCTGTATGTAATCTGTATTATCTCCAGAGCTGTATGTAATCTGTATTATCCCCAGAGCTGTATGTAATCTGTATTATCTCCAGAGCTGTATGTAATCTGTATTATCTCCAGAGCTGTATGTGATCTTTATTATCCCCAGAGCTGTATGTAATCTGTATTATCCCCAGAGTTGTATGTAATCTGTGTTATCCCCAGAGCTGTATGTAATCTGTATTATCCCCAGAGCTGTATGTAATCTGTATTATCCCCAGAGCTGTATGTAATCTGTATTATCCCCAGAGCTGTGTGTAATCTGTATTATCTCCACAGCTGTATGTAATCTGTGTTATCTCCAGAGCTGTATGTAATCTGTATTATCTCCAGAGATGTATGTAATCTGTATTATCCCCAGAGCTGTATGTAATCTGTATTATCTCCAGAGATGTATGTAATCTGTATTATCCCCAGAGCTGTATGTAATCTGTATCATCCCCAGAGCTGTATGTAATCTGTATTATCCCCAGAGCTGTATGTAATCTGTATTATCTCCAGAGCTGTATGTAATCTGTATTATCTCCAGAGCTGTATGTAATCTGTATTATCCCCAGATCTGTATGTAATCTGTATTATCTCCAGAGATGTATGTAATCTGTATTATCCCCAGAGCTGTATGTAATCTGTATTATCTCCAGAGATGTATGTAATCTGTATTATCCCCAGAGCTGTATGTAATCTGTATCATCCCCAGAGCTGTATGTAATCTGTATTATCCCCAGAGCTGTATGTAATCTGTATTATCTCCAGAGCTGTATATAATCTGTATTATCCCCAGAGCTGTATGTAATCTTTATTATCCCCAGAGCTGTATGTAATCTGTATTATCCCCAGAGTTGTATGTAATCTGTGTTATCCCCAGAGCTGTATGTAATCTGTATTATCCCCAGAGCTGTATGTAATCTGTATTATCCCCAGAGCTGTATGTAATCTGTATTATCTCCAGAGCTGTATGTAATCTGTATTATCCCCAGAGCTGTATGTAATCTGTATTATCCCCAGAGTTGTATGTAATCTGTGTTATCCCCAGAGCTGTATGTAATCTGTATTATCCCCAGAGCTGTATGTAATCTGTATTATCCCCAGAGATGTATGTAATCTGTATTATCCCCAGAGCTGTATGTAATCTGTATTATCCCCAGAGCTGTGTGTAATCTGTATTATCTCCACAGCTGTATGTAATCTGTGTTATCTCCAGAGCTGTATGTAATCTGTGTTATCCCCAGAGATGTATGTAATCTCTAAATTTGACAATCTTTCTTCAATCTTTGTCTTTAGAGACTAGACTAGGAAAAATATGACTGTATGGCAAATATGTTGGTCCTTTTGCCGGGACAGGTGGCATACACACCAATCTGCCTTCCTCTACAGTTTGGTGAAGTGTTTATTTTGTTCCTAGGTGGCGCTCTTCCTGTTTCAGATATAATATTATCATGAATATGATTTGACGTTAGGATATTCCTTTGCAGCGTTGCTGACTATGTTGGCTTTAGTTATTGTTACCATGGCTTTTCCTGGCATCTATGCCCCTTAGGACACCCCATTCTACTGATAAGAGGGTATCAACCAGAAGTGAATGGAGGTGACTGACTCAGCTGATATCTTTGTCAGACTTTGATGCAGGGTTTTGCTGGCTGCAGAGAAGAGTGCACTCCATTGTGAGTGTTCCTCAGCTCCCCTCTGGAATTACATGGAATTCGAGGTGGGGGCTGGGAGAGTTTGGTAAGGAGGAGGAGGAGGAGGTGAGATTGGGAGAGAGGGGAGGGCAGAGGATTCTGTGTGATGAGTTTTCCCTTAAATACTCAAGTTCAGTAGAGGACTGAGCCCCAACCATGTATGTGACCCCTATTGTCCTGTCCGTGCTCTGCACTGCTGTCTGCCTATGGGAAGTATCTGCTGCCCCCCACAATGTCACCGCCACCCTGGTCTTCAAAGTCAGCAACAAGACACAGAGCAGGATCCCCACCAGAACTCCAGGAGCCAATGGGACCGCACAGCCCACTGTGTATGTCAGTGAGGACCTGGAGGAACCAGTCCCTAAGGACCGAAGGCTGAGGCTGTCTGAGGAAAATCCTGCAGACAAGAAAGGTAGCATCCATGGGCTTGTCTTGAATCCGCATGACCTACTGCACCCGCCTGCCTGCGCTTCTCTTCTGTAATAACTAAAGTCACGACTGAGATATGGTGTAAAGAGTCTGTAGGATCTCCAGAGATTGTATATGTACAGTGACCTCAGGTAGAGTTCTTATATGTACAGTGACCTCAGGTAGACTTCTTATATGTAGAGTGACCTCAGGTAGACTTCTTATATGTACAGTGACCTCAGGTAGACTTCTTATATGTACAGTGACCTCAGGTAGAGTTCTTATATGTACAGTGACCTCAGGTAGACTTCTTATATGTACAGTGACCTCAGGTAGAGTTCTTATATGTACAGTGACCTCAGGTAGACTTCTTATATGTACAGTGACCTCAGGTAGACTTCTTATATGTACAGTGACCTCAGGTAGACTTCTTATATGTACACTGACCTCAGGTAGACTTCTTATATGTACAGTAACCTCAGGTAGACTTCTTATATGTAGAGTAACCTCAGGTAGACTTCTTATATGTAGAGTAACCTCAGGTAGACTTCTTATATGTAGAGTAACCTCAGGTAGACTTCTTATATGTACAGTAACCTCAGGTAGACTTCTTATATGTACAGTAACCTCAGGTAGACTTCTTATATGTACAGTGACCTCAGGTAGACTTCTTATATGTACAGTGACCTCAGGTAGACTTCTTATATGTACAGTGACCTCAGGTAGACTTCTTATATGTACAGTGACCTCAGGTAGACTTCTTATATGTACAGTGACCTCAGGTAGACTTCTTATATGTAGAGTGACCTCAGGTAGACTTCTTATATGTAGAGTGACCTCAGGTAGACTTCTTATATGTAGAGTGACCTCAGGTAGACTTCTTATATGTACAGTGACCTCAGGTAGACTTCTTATATGTACAGTGACCTCAGGTAGACTTCTTATATGTACAGTGACCTCAGGTAGACTTCTTATATGTACAGTGACCTCAGGTAGACTTGTTATATGTACAGTGACCTCAGGTAGACTTGTTATATGTACAGTGACCTCAGGTAGACTTGTTATATGTACAGTGACCTCAGGTAGACTTCTTATATGTACAGTGACCTCAGGTAGGCTTCTTATATGTAGAGTGACCTCAGGTAGGCTTCTTATATGTAGAGTGACCTCAGGTAGGCTTCTTATATGTAGAGTGACCTCAGGTAGGCTTCTTATATGTAGAGTGACCTCAGGTAGGCTTCTTATATGTAGAGTGACCTCAGGTAGGCTTCTTATATGTACAGTGACCTCAGGTAGACTTCTTATATGTACAGTGACCTCAGGTAGACATCTTATATGTACAGTGACCTCAGGTAGAATTCTTATATGTAGAGTAACCTCAGGTAGAATTCTTATATGTAGAGTAACCTCCGGTAGACTTCTTATTTGTAGAGTAACCTCAGGTAGACATCTTATATGTACAGTAACCTCAGGTAGACTATGTGCAGGTAGACTTTATATGGGGCCCTTTGTGCCTGTAGACTTTATAGAGACACTATGTGCAGGTAGACTTTATATAGAGGCACTATGTGCCTGTAGACTTTATAGAGACACTATGTGCAGGTAGACTTTATATAGAGGCACTATGTGCCTGTAGACTTTATATAGAGACACTATGTGCAGGTAGACTTTATATAGAGGCACTATGTGCCTGTAGACTTTATAGAGACACTATGTGCAGGTAGACTTTATATAGAGGCACTATGTGCCTGTAGACTTTATATAGAGGCACTATGTGCCTGTAGACTTTATAGAGACACTATGTGCAGGTAGACTTTATATAGAGGCACTATGTGCCTGTAGACTTTATAGAGACACTATGTGCCTGTAGACTTTATAGAGACACTATGTGCAGGTAGACTTTATATAGAGGCACTATGTGCCTGTAGACTTTATAGAGACACTATGTGCAGGTAGACTTTATATAGAGGCACTATGTGCCTGTAGACTTTATATAGACACTATGTGCAGGTAGACTTTATATAGAGGCACTATGTGCCTGTAGACTTTATATAGAGGCACTATGTGCCTGTAGACTTTATATAGAGACACTATGTGCAGGTAGACTTTATATAGAGGCACTATGTGCAGGTAGACTTTATATAGAGGCACTATGTGCCTGTAGACTTTATAGAGACACTATGTGCAGGTAGACTTTATATAGAGGCACTATGTGCCTGTAGACTTTATATAGACACTATGTGCAGGTAGACTTCTTGAAGCAGTAGTGTGCCGCCTGTATAGACCATCAGTGCCATTATTAATGAAGGGTGTACTCTTTGTAGTTTCCAGAGGTCTCAGTAAATTGTAAGGAGATAAAGATGCAGCAGAATTCTATGTTTTACCAAGTCTGATGACTTTTCTATAGACCCCGGTTTCGGAGGACATTTGCTTATAGTGTACGGTTCACGGGAGAAGGAGGATGACTCTTTTCTGACCCATGAACTGTCATCCTGTTTGGAGAAGATGCCGGAGGAGGAAGATAATGATTCTTCCCTATGGGAGACATCTCTTATTTATCAGTCTTTTCACAGCTGGAGACTTTATAATCTCAGAGATCAGTACTTTATATCCAGACTGTGAGAGTACACAGTATACATTCTCCATGTGCTAACATAGGATGCGGACACAATGACTACAATTTATCCTGATTCTTTCTTATCACCACATTAGAACAATGATCCCAATGCCTATCACCACCACCATCACTATCACCATAACCTTCATTACTATAATCATAACCTCTATCTTCACCACCATCGATCCACCACCATCACTACCACTATCACACAAATACCACAACCTCATCACCACCTTCACCACCATCACTATCACCATAACCTTCATCACTATAATCATAACCTCTATCTTCACCACCATCGAACCACCACCATCACTACCACTATCACACAAATACCACAACATCATCACCACCTTCACCACCATCACTATCACCATAACCTTCATTACTATAATCATAACCTCTATCTTCACCACCATCGATCCACCACCATCACTACCACTATCACACAAATACCACAACATCATCACCACCTTCACCACCATCACATTCGCATAACCCTCATCACCATAATCATCATAACCACTACATCACCCCCATCATACAGATTTCACCATTATCAATAACACCATAATCACCTTCACTACCAATATCACCAGCATCATCTCCATTACTTCCATTACCACCACCATCACAAACCGTAGTGCCACCAACATCGCAACCACTATCACACCATCATTACCAACATCTTCCCCACCATTAACTCATAAATAACCACCACCATCACTATTATGCCACTAACACACCATAATTATTACCTTTATCACTAATCCCACCATCACTACCACCACTTTAACTACTTACAGCTTCACCACCGCCTTTACCACCACCATGACCATCACGACTATCATCAGAACCAATATGATATTAACCACCATCACTATCATACTGTATCACAACCACCTTTACCACCACTATCACCCCATTATATTGTATTACAACTATGACCCCCACTTTTACCATCACCACCATTGTAACTAGTGATGAGCGGCATAGGCCATATTCAAATTTGCGATATTTTGTGAATATATGGAAGAATATTTGTCCTTTATTCGCGAAATTCTAATATTCAATATTTTTTGCGGTTATTTTCGCATGTGCATATGCGTGTGCGCGCATGCGGATAACTATCTACCTGTCTATCTATATTATCTATCCATCCATCTATCCATCTATCTCCTAATATTCTTTAGTGACGATATTTGCGAATATGAGAATATTGGCGAATATTCACATATTCTCATATTTGCGAAAATTCGCTCTCCAGTCTATTACAGTAAATAGTATAGGAGTCTTCTTTAGACGTAAAAAAAAAAAAGTTACGAATATTCTCAATTGCCAATATATAGTGCTAGATTCGCAAATATGCAAAATTCGCAAGAAATATTCAAATTGCGAATATTCACGCTCAACGCTAACTGTAACCACCAAAATAACCACCACTATCTTATTACCACCACCATCAACAACCCTAACATCAACCATGACCATCACTTTTACCCACCACGATCACTTACATACCACCCCCTTTTCCACCTCTTATGACAATCACAGCTCCATCACAGGTAAATAGAGGTCCTGGAAATTGAAAATTGTGGGTTGGGTTTCGATATTTTATGACTGATACAAATTTAGGCGAGATGTCACATTTTTTCGGGTTAGCTAGTTATAGAAAGAAGGACCTTACAAGGACCATTAGTCTTCACTGAGATGTAGTAGTCAGTACAGAAGAACAAGGATGTAACTATAAAGCGTGCAATGCTTCACACGTGTAGAGGTCACTATGGCATGCGGGCAGTTTTCACATTTCCTCACCTGATGATATCACCTTTTCGCTTGCCTTTTTGCTCACTGGTTCCTCCATAACTTCCATCTTACGATGCAGAGATCTATGGCCTGCCGAGGTGCCGATCACCCTTATCGAGTACATAGATGGTATATGTGCCAGGAGAGCCACCACGCTTGGGGTTTGCATGTCACTGGATGCCTTCTCATCGTGCTCAGCTGGTACTGTCCTCACCTGGCCGCCGCTGCTTGGGTCATTTCACCTGGTGCCTGTGTAAGATGTCTATGTGAGTGTGTATGGGTGCCCGTGAGTGTCATCTTCATCCAGTTGGCGCATTTCTCATCTTTAGGTTCAAGGTTTGACCGTTCATGTCTGTTTGAAAGAAGATTGGTGACAACCCTCCGATTTCCAAAAATATGACACAAACCTACTTTGGAAAACTAAAAAAAAAAAGTCCCCACCCACACACACACACACACATTATTCTGTATGTAATTCATAGCTTGTTAAAGGGGTACTCACGCTCCGCCCCCTCAATGCAAGTCTATGGGAGGGGGCGTGACAGCCGTCACGCCCCCTCCCATAGACTTGCATTGAGGGGACGGGGTGCAACGTCATGAGGGGCAGGGCTATGAAGTCACAAGCTCCCAGCGTCGGCTCCAACGTTTGGAACAGTTTGTTCCAAACGCTGAGCAGCGGCGTACCCCTTTAATGTTGTCCGATCAATTTCTCCCACAACATTTGCCTTCGGAGGGAGAGTCCAGGGACCGTCACATGAGGCCGGCTTCACATCAGCGTCGAGCTCTACTCAGTGGCAAACAATGGATCTGAACAGTCGGCTGCACAACGGACACCAATGGGTCCCGGCGGTCCCATTGGCTTTCAATGGTGTTCGTCATGTTTCTGACTTGTGTCCGATGTTCTGCAGAAGTTAAGCGGGGAAAATAATTGTTCCTTGCAGTATTCCCCCCCCCCCCCCCCTTAACTGGCGTCATTTGAATGGACTCGCAGCTCTGTAAGCCTGGTCTTAGATAGTCTCCTAACAAAATTGCTAAAATTGACCGACACTTATCTTATTTTCATCGGCAGCTAAAGGTATAGTCATACAATGGGGTAAAATGTGATTTCCGAGACTGAGGGCCCTATTAGATTAGCATATGAATCTCAGAGCATATTGCTGTGCTCGGGCATCATGCAGAAGGGCCACACCATCCATAAGGGCCACACCAGAAGTACGTCTGCCATACTTCCCCAGTTACAGAGGTGGATGTGTAGCTGATGCCCAGTGATTTTTTTTAACTGGTAAATATGACCCGATCAGACACAGAACGAGCACGTTCATTGGGTGATCACTGGCCCTAGTGCACAGGACAATAAATAGGGGATAAAGAGTATGAACAGCCAGAAGTGAAGACCACCAAGATTGTAGCAGGTTGATCAACAGCATTTACATGGTTATAAGAGTAATATAATAAGCACTGGGAAATGATGGTCCCATAATACTATATCTGTGAGGGATGGTCTGAAGATTAAGGAGACATATGGAGGTCACAGAGGGGTAGGGTAAGAAGGGCAGATGTGTGCGCAGTTCATATAGACATAGCCACTTCCACTGCAGCTGCTTCATGTTTATACAAACCCATAGCCGGCCCCATCATCACGGAGCGTGGAAGACCAGGCACAGGAACAATGAGGTTCTCTACCTTCCTGGTAGGATTGGGATTCCCTTTTAAAGGGCCAGTCCTTTCATTTGGAAATATTGCTTCCTTCTATAAGAAGGAGTTTTTTTTACTAGACTTTTGTGCCCGTGTTTTACTGATTTCCCAACATCCAGCGACTATTAAAAAAGTCTTCTGTAGAATGTTTTTTTTACTCCCAAGCCGTATAGATATTAAAGAAATATGTTCCCATTTATTAGGGATGTGAACTGAGCCTTATAGAGACCTCTCCTATATAAAGGTTATTTAGTGGAGCAGTGTTATTACTGGTTTACGTCATGTGTTTGGAGGATGGGATGTACTGTATATGGGATGGGATGAATGTTGTATGGGTTGTACGTAGGATAGGATGGATGATGGATAGGATTCATGTTGAATAGGATGTATGTTGGATGGTCTGTCTATTGGATGGGTTTCATGAAGGATAGAATGTAATTTGGATGGGATGGATGTTGGAAGGTATGTATGTTGGATAGGATAAATATTAATTGGGATGGATGTTGGATAAGATGTAAGTCGGATTGGATGGATGTTCAATGACATGAATGTTGGATAAGTTGCATAATAGATAAAATGTAAGTTGTATTGGATGTAAAGTGTGTAGGATGGATGATGGATGGCATCTACAGTAGGTTGGATAGGATGGATGTTGAATGTAATGTATGTTCAATGGGATATATGCTGGGTGGGATGTTTTTTGTATAGGACGGATGTTGAATGAGATGTATGTTAATGGGATGGATTGTATATTGGATGGGTGGCATAATGGATATAATGGATGTTGGATGAAATGGATGTTGGATATAATGGATGTTGGATGTGCCGGATGTTACTAGGGATGGATGCTGGATAGAATCTTAAATAGGATATATATTGAATGGTTTATATATATATATTGGATGGCTTTCATGATAGATATGATGTAAGTTGGATAAGCTGTACAATGAATAGTATGGATGTTGCATGGCATGTATGCTTGATAGGTTGTATGTTTGATGAGACCATAGGGAAAAATCCAGCTCTCCCAGGTAAGGTGTAGGATAAAACATCACATTTATTAGGTATGCATTAAAAGGACAAAATCAACATAACATGAAGAAAAAAAAGAAAAAAACGTTGACACGTTTCAAGTACAAAACATAGCCCTTTATATATGATGATGTGTACAGGGCAATTGCTTGTTTATATATATATATATATATATATATATATATATATATATATATATATATATTTATATATATATATATATATATATACGGGCACTTGTCCTGTACACATCATCATGATTAAGGGCTATGTTTTTAGCTTGAAATGCGTCAACGTTTTTGTTCTTTTTTTCTTCACGTTATGTTGATTTTGTCCTTTTAATGCATACCTAATAAATGTGATGTTTTATCCTACACCTTACCTGGAAGGGCTGGATTTTACCCTATGGTCTCTTCAAGTTTGTATTCACGGGATACGGCCTGCATCAAGTTCCGTGCTCCCCTCTACATATCCAACATGGGTCCTATATACAAGTGTTACTTCTGCATGTGTTGCAACTTTTTTTGTATTTTTTGCTGCTGTATGTTTGATGGTTGGGATTTTGAATGGGATAGATATGTTGATTAACATGTATGTTGGATAGGTTGCATGATGAATAGGATGTAAATTGGACAGGAAGTGAAGTGTATAGGATTTATGTTGGAAGGGATGGATGCTGGTTGAGATAGATGTTGGATGGGATGGATGTTGTATAGAACTGATGTTGAATGGGATGGATGCTCAATGGAATGGATGTTGGATGGGATGTTTGTTTAATAGGATGGATGTTGAATAGTATGTGTATGTTGGATGGTTTGCATGATAAATAAGATGAAAGTTGGGCAGGAAGTAAATTGTGTAGAATGTATGTCGGATGAGATGTATGCTGGTTGGATAGATGTTAGATGGAATGGATGGTGGACAAGATAAATGTTAGCTGGTCTGTATATTGGAAGGGATGGACAACGGCTCAAATATGTGTTGGACAGGATATAAATTGTATGGGATGTATGTTGAATGGGATGGATGGTGGATAGTATGAATATTAGCTGGTATGTATGTAAGAAGGGATGGAGATCGGCTCGAATTTATATTGGATAGGATAAATGTTGGCTTGTATGCATGTTAGATGGGTAGTATGTTGGCTTGTATGTATTTTGGTGTACGACCTATTTCTGTATCCAGGCACCAGACAAAGTCACCCCATGTCCTATTTTGCATTTTCTAGCAAAGCTGGCGAAAAAAAAGGTTAAAATAGTCAAAACGGTGAAAGTCGTGAAGAAGGTGAAGGAGGAAAAGACCAGTACGGCAGCAGGAGGAAATCTGGAAGAACGTATGTACTGAACGTCTGATAGATCAATGGGGGATGTCAGGAACAATTGTGGATAAGAATTTCACCAATAATCCCTCCCCCAGGAGTCCAAGTAAAAGGGGTCTTTTTTATTAAAAATACAAAAACACTGCATGTACTCTATATATATATATATATATATATATATTTATATATATATATATATATATATATATATATATATATATATATATAGATAGATCACTGTCCTATTATTCTTCGTTTAATTCTTCTATATCTAGAGGTGTAGATCATTGTCCTATCATTCTTCTATATCTAGAGGTGTAGAACATTGTCATATCATTCTTCTATATCTAGAGGTGTAGAACATTGTCCTATCATTCTTCTATATCTAGAGGTGTAGAACATTGTCCTATCATTCTTCTATATCTAGAGGTGTAGAACATTGTCCTATCATTCTTCTATATCTAGAGGTGTAGAACATTGTCCTATCATTCTTCTATATCTAGAGGTGTAGAACATTGTCCTATCATTCTTCTATATCTAGAGGTGTAGAACATTGTCCTATAATTCTTCTATATCTAGAGGTGTAGATCATTGTCCAATCATTCTTCTATATCTAGAGGTGTAGAACATTGTCCTATCATTCTTTTATATCTAGAGGTGTAGATCATTGTCCAATCATTCTTCTATATCTAGAGGTGTAGATCATTGTCCAATCATTCTTCTATATCTAGAGGTGTAGATCATTGTCCAATCATTCTTCTATATCTAGAGGTGTAGATCATTGTCCTATCATTCTTCTATATCTAGAGGTTTAGATCATTGTCCAATCATTCTTCTATATCTAGAGGTGTAGATCATTGTCCAATCATTCTTCTATATCTAGAGGTGTAGATCATTGTCCAATCATTCTTCTATATCTAGAGGTGTAGATCATTGTCCTATCATTCTTCTATATCTAGAGGTTTAGAACATTGTCCTATCCAAACCATAACTTCTGTGTTGAGTATTTTCCCTTTGAAGTGGAGGCGCATCTTGTGGATTTCCGTCCAGTCATGGTGCTGGCATCGGGGAGTTACTTCTAATCTGAAACATCTGAAAGACAAAGTAACAAACACAGTTATAAGGAAGTGTGGGCGGCATCAACTTTTATGTGGAGATGAGATACAAAGATTCATTGTTTGTTATGATAATGTGAGTTATGTAACAACTAGAATAAAGGGTTGAGGGACACATATTGGCAGCGCATGTCCAGTGACTACAGGATGACAGTATGGATATCCGGCAGATCTAATAACCATTACCATCTTATGTTACTGAAGACAGCTGCTACACACTTCACCTGGCTATTACTTACCATCATAGCGGGTCTTAGGACCGATACCGGGAAGGATGTAAACTTTTGACATGTCTGCTCTAAGCCCAGCATACATGCATACGGAGGACTCAGAAGGAACAGCTGTTGGCTGAGCCTGGTATACATGTATATGGAGGAGTCAGGAGGAACAGCTGCTTGTTGAGCCCAGTATACATGTATATGGAGAAGTCAGGAGGAACAGCTGTTGACTGAGCCCAGTATACATGTATATGGAGGAGTCAGGAGAAACAGCTGTTGGCTGAGCCCAGTGTATATGTATATGGAGCAGTCAGGAGGAACAGCTGTTGGCTGAGCCCAGTGTACATGTATGTGGAGGAGACGGGAGGAACAGCTGTTTGCTGAGCCCAGTATACATGCATATTAAGGAGTCAGGAGGAACAGCTGTTTGCTGAGCCCAGTATACATGCATATGGAGGAGTCAGGAGGAACAGCTGTTTGCTGAGCCCAGTATACAGGCATATGGAGGAGTCAGGAGGAACAGCTGTTGGCTGAGCCCAGTATACATGTATTCGGAGTAGTCGGGAGGAACAATTGTTGACTGAGCATAGTTTACATGTATATGGAGGAGTCAAGAAGAACAACTGTTTCCTGAGCCCAGTATACATGAATACAGAGGAGTAGGGAGGAACAGCTATTGGCTGAGCCCAGTGTACATGTATATGGAGGAGTCAGGAGGAACAGCTGTTGGCTGAGCTCAATATACATGTATATCGAAAAGTCAAGGAGAACAACTGTTTGCTCAGCCCAGTAGACATGTATATGGAGGAGTCAGGAGGGACAGCTGTTGGCTGACCCCAGTGTATGTGTATATAGAGGAGTCAGGAGAAACAGCTGTTTGCCAAGCTCAGCATGCATGTATATGGAGGAGTCAGGAGGAACAGCTGTTGGCTGAGCTCAGTATACATGTATATGGAGAAGTCAAGGAGAACAACTGTTTGCTCAGCCCAGTAGATATGTATATGGAGGAGTCAGGAGGGACAGCTGTTGGCTGACCCCAGTGTATATGTATATAGAGGAGTCAGGAGAAACAGCTGTTTGCCAAGCTCAGCATGCATGTATATGGAGGAGTCAGGAGGAACAGCTGTTGGCTGAGCCCAGTATACAGGCATATGGAGGAGTCAGGAGGAACAGCTGTTGGCTGAGCCCAGTATACATGCATATGGAGGAGTCAGGAGGAACAGCTGTTGGCTGACCCCAGTGTATATGTATATGGAGGAGTCAGGAGGAACAGCTGTAATCTATATGAACACTTGTCAATAGCTATCATGCTCACCTTTATTCCCATGTGACCTATTAATACTGCTATACAGTAATGGCTATGGCAGAGACAGGTCATTGACCACTGCCACCAATGGAACAACAGGGGACTCGGCATAGGAGGTCCTCAGGTTATGGACTATGCCTTGATAATGGAGGTTATTCAGGATAAACCTAAAGACTAGAGGGGAATGTTGTAGGAGACATTGATCGACCACAAGAATGTTCTTATGAATCAGTACATGGTGTTCCCGGAATATGAGGCCGCAAATTATTAATGTCAGGATCTATAGTAGTAATTGTAACGTTCCTCCCCTAGTATAAAACAGTAATAGCTGCTATAATGTCACATGTACAGATCACATGATGCATAATTATCAGGATTCTTATATGTACTGTATATGAGCTGCTGGTGTACAGTGATGTGAAAAAGTATCTGCCCCCTTCCATATGTACTCTGCTATTGCATATTTGGGTTCTGATTTCATATTGGTATGAGAAGTCGACTTATTCAGCAACAAAGTGAAAAAGCATGTGCCCCCAATAATTCCCAAACTCTGCTGTGTATGTGCAATAGTCACCCCCCCCCCCCCCCCCATTGTATAATAGATTTAGTCTTCGTCCTCAGTTACTTCTTCTCAGGCACCTCAGGTTATTGTTATTAACCATCTGTGTAAATAAACCATTCCATAAAACCCACAAAGCACGAGCGAGCGCTGGTGAGAGGCGCGAGGGAGGGGGGCATTTACTTCTGAGACACATTTCAGGAGCTGAAGTCCCCAGTGTAAATATTATCCTTTTTTAATGATTTCTCCAGCAGGGACTTACAAGATGTTGCGCTCTTCCTTCTTCTGCAGCTGGTGGGTGGGTGACTTTTTGGAAGTTAACCCTTGCAGCGGCTTTATACGTAACCTCCCCGATGTTGTAGACGGTACAGAGAGCTTCTAAATGAGAGCCTGTCATCTCTATATATTCACACCTTCTAAACCACTTGTGGTCATGCTTTCCGGATAACTTTGATAGTAATGACCACGATGGCGCTCTTACTGGGACAGTGCTGGGCTTGTTGCCAAAAGGCTGCCAACTTGTAAAGTTAAGTAAGGGCGATACTTTTATAATCTACTTGTGGTCATACCCTCAAGAGAGTACTCAGCGTAATACAGTAGTAACGATACAACTATTGCTGGGACAGTGTCAGCCCCTTTAGAATTCCCTGAACTATCCCCAAAAGCCAATGAGCCAGTTTTGTGGTTAGAGGATACTGTTGATTATGTTTTGCTGAAAGGTTGCTCTCGGTGCCAACTTTGCTTTCATCATAATCCACGACAGTTTTAGTTTTACTAAATTCGTACTAGCAGAAGGCTTCTTCAGGGATCGGGCGATGACAATCCTTGCTGGTAGGAAATACAAGGATATCCATCTATGTGTGGCCCTATGGGTGTCAGGAATTCAATGACCTAGCAGAGCTTTCCGTGTAGACTTGTGTAGGTAGACGTTGGTAATGGTGTAGTTAGGTTTTATATAGTGAGACAGGAATGGCGGTCAGAGATCACTATATTTCTGCAAATTTCCTCCCTTACATGTATGAGACTCAAGGAAGTTCACGTCTCATCTAGGGAACGCTGGGTGAGATATGACCATAATCTCTGCCAGACCATAGCAGGTGAGTGACTTTTGGTAGAGACTGTTTCGGGCCTGGATGTGGGACTTTTGGTAGAGACTGTTTCGGGCCTGGATGTGGGACTTTTGGTAGAGTCTGTTTCAAGCCTGTATTTTTGTGGAATGATAGACATATTGGTAGTGGGGTCTTTCATCTCCTTCTTGGCCAGTCCAGGTTTTCAGTTTGTCCCAAATCAGCACAGGTGCTGAAAACAGCTGGTTACTTGGCTTACGAAAGGGTGTAACTGAGCAGGCGAGGAACTTGATCTACGATTTTTGTTGGAATCATGAGTTTTGCTGTCTCCAAGGCAGTGTTTGTCAGCCAACATGCTGCAAGCTGTTACAAAATTACAACTCCCAGCATGTCCAGAGAGCCAAAGGCTGTCCAGACTTGCTGGGAGTTGCAGTTTTGCTACAGCAGGCATCATGCTGGTTGGAAAACACTACCTTAGAGGCATTGAAACGCAGGATTACAAATCCAATCAGAGATCAAGTTTCTCACAACCTCAGTTACACCCTGTTTGCCCAGTAACTAGCTGTTTTCAGCACCTGTGCTGATTTGAGCAAAACTGGAACAACTGAAGGCACACTTATTGTGAAACACTGCTCAATTCACAAGTGAGTAACACACTGTCACTTGTACAGCTTAGTCAGCACTTTGCCAATTTGTATTTTTATGCTTGAATATATATATATATATATATATATATATATATATATTGGGGGTTGGAGTGTTCAGTGAATGTAATTTTGGTTGGCAGCGTCTTTCTTTATTTTAATTTTTTATGTTTTTAGCTTAGTTAAGGGGTCATGAGTTAGTCTGTCTATAGTTTATTATACAGTTATCTACAGTAACTGGGACATCCCTATGAGCTGCCTACTATACCAATGATAATAGCCACATGTGGTTTTAGTAAGCTGCAGGAGCCAACACTCATGTGATTGGTCATGTGACTGGCAGTTCCTATAAAGCTGTGGCTGCCTGTGTTCAGTACAAAGTGCTCATTAATAGCTGTATGCTAAAACATGGTGGGTGAGGGGCTCCCTAAAATTCCTCACATTGGCTTAAGGAGATCGTGCTGAGAAGCAGTGTCCACTCATGGTCAGGATTATGTCAGTTGGCCCCTTGGGAGGCATGGATACCCCAGTTTCTGGAGCAGGCTGTCGTCTTAGGCCAGGGCAGGCAGATGTCAGTAACTGGGAGGATGCGGAGAGATGTGTATTCTTAGGAAATTGTTCATGAAATGTGGCAAAGTCAGCAGATCCATCAATGAGGAGCAGATGTAAGACCAAAAGGCTTCTGTGTCATCCAGACACCGGGAAACTTCTGCTTATCTGACTATTAAACAGTCTTAGGAAGGAAAATGGATCTTATGTTATAACCTGCCACTAGGAAACCTCATCCAGAGACCACAGATGTTTTTTTAGTAACTCCTAAGACTGTAGGGTGGAAATCGATATGATTGCATGCTACATATGGTATATTGTTTGGCTTACGTATAGTATATACAGAATGGAGGTTGAATACAAAGTTTTCCTATGTGGAAATTCTGGGTAGTTTTTACAATATTGTTGCAATCAGCATGTAAAAAGCTGGAGGTCAATGGGCAGGGAGGTTCTTGGTCATGGTCTTGGAGTCTTTCCATCCTCCCAGCCTCGGCAAATGTTTTGCTGTCACAGAATTGGCCACATAGTAACTAGATAAGAAGACACTGGTTATTATAAGATTATCTTAGAGGAATGACTCACAGACCCTGGGGAACATATCGAAAATTCATGAAAACATCAGAAAGATTTCAGCTGAACTTTATATGCAAAATAAACAGGGCTCAGATGTGTAAAGACTCATTATTATGTCCACCTGTCTATACAGCACTGCCATATATGTGTCACGATTCGGCAGGCAGGAGGTGGATCCTCTGTGTCAGAGAGGGATTGGCGTGGACCGTGTCGGTGGACCGGTTCTAAGTTGCTACTGGTTTTCACCAGAGCCCGCCGCAAAGCGGGATGGTCTTGCAGCGGCGGTAGCAACCAGGTCGTATCCACCGGCAACGGCTCAACCTCTCTGACTGCTGAGATAGGCGCGGTACAAGGGAGTAGACAAGAGCAAGGTCGGACGTAGCAGAAGGTCAGGGCAGGCAGCAAGGATCGTAGTCAGGGGCAACGGCAGGAGGTCTGGAACACAGGCTAGGAACACACAAGGGAACGCTTTCACTGGCACAATGGCAACAAGATCCGGCGAGGGAGTGCAGGGGAAGTGAGGTATAAGTAGGGAGTGCACAGGTGGAAACTAATCAAGGTGATTGGGCCAGGCACCATCATTGGTGCACTGGCCCTTTAAATTGCAGAGACCAGGCACGCGCGCGCCCTAAGGAGCGGGGCCGCGCGCACAGGGACAACACAGACGGGGAACGGGTCAGGTACGGGGGCCGAGATGCGCATCGCGAGCGGGCGCGTCCCGCATCGCGAATCGCATCCCGGCTGGGAGCAATATCGCAGCGCACCCGGTCAGCAGGTCTGACCGGAGCGCTGCGAATTAAAGAACGCTGCGAGCGCTTCGGGGAGGAGCGGGGACCCGGAGCGCACGGCGTAACAATATGCAGTGTCCACACATAATAAACAGGGAAAACATACAAAGGCCAGAATAAAATCTACAGACCCAGTCAAGATGGCTGACCAGTTCTCAACTTCTCCAGTTTCTGTTGACCAAATGTTTCATTTTCCAGTCATATGTGTCAATTGCAACAGTGTCCTTGTCCCTATGGTACGGTGATTTATTGTCCCTGTTCCTGGTGTCCAGTAGTACAGGCAATCCCTCCCAGTACTCAAGTGATTTACTTGATCAGTCACTGGTATTTAATGGTTTAGTTGATCACTTCTTGGTGTCCAGTAGTTTTGTTTCTCAGTCCTGCAGATCCAGTGGTTTTGTTACTTAGTCCTTTGTATCCAGTAGTTTACAGTAGTTCCTCAGTTTCTCTTCTTCCATTAGATAGTTCCTTAGTTTTTAGGGTCAAGGGGTTTTCTTCCATTTTTTGGTATCTGGTAGTCTAGTCAGCCCCTTGTGTCCATTGCTTTAGCATCTCAGTTGTGGGTGTTGGGTGGTTTAGTTTCTCAGCCCCATATGTTCGGTGATGTATTTGCTCACTCCCTGGTATCCAGTAGTTTACTTTCTCTGTCCTTGGTATTCAGTGGTTTAGTTCCTCAGACCTTGGTATCCAATGGTTAAGTTCCTAGGTCCGTGGTATTAAGTGGTTTTGTTCTTCAGGTTTTGGTGTCTAGTAGTATAGTTTCCCAGTGTCATGTTCAGTAGTTTTGTTGCCAGTAAATTGTATCCAGTGGTTTAGTTCCCCTATTTTTGTTGCTCAGTGGTTTAGTTTCCCTGTTTTTGGTGCTCAGTGGTTTTAGTTCCACTGTTCTTGGTGGTCAGTGGTTTAGTTCCTCAGTCCCTGGTGGTCAGTGGTTTGGTTCCTCAGCCCCAAGTGGTCAGTGGTTTAGTTCCACTGTTCATGGGGGTCAGTGGTTTAGTTCCTCAGTCCCTGGTGGTCACTGGTTTGGTTTCTCAGTCCCAAGTGGTCAGTGGTTTAGTTCCTCTGTTCTTGGTGGTCAGTGGTTTATTTCTCCAGTTCCCAGTGCTCAGTGGTTTAGTTCCCCTGTTTTTGGTGCTCACTGGTTTTAGTTCCACTGTTCTTGGTGGTCAGTGGTTTGGTTCCTCAGTCCCAAGTGGTCAGTGGTTTAGTTCCTCTGTTCTTGATGGTCAGTGGTTTATTTCTCCAGTTCCCAGTGTTCAGTGGTTTAGTATCTCAGTCTCTGAAATCTAGAAATTCAGTTCCTCAGAATCAGTGGGTCCCAGCAATTGGACCCCTCTACAGTCTTTGGAAGGAAAAGCCCTTGAAGGTACACACTTTGTTTATACCAGGAAATTGAGGGTTCCATCACCAGTTGTAAAAAGAAATCTTTGGATAAAATACTTCACATCTCCCACAGGAAGAAAAGGACTGTGACTTGTTTGTGATGAGTAAATTCTTGCGATATCCACACTGCGCAAGAACACATGAAGGAATTATGGTTTTCCTTTTATTGTGTTCCATTATTGTGCTTAGTCACATTCTTACTCCGGACCCCCGGCATCTCATCTGCCATATCTGATACATTGTATAACCAACATGTGGAGCCCATCTGTCCCTGCTGAGCTCTGACGCGTAGATGACACTGAAATGTTTAGAAGTAAGGAAAGCCATAAATTAAACAATAACCCCAACTTTACACAGGTAAATTGGTCATTTCATACCATTATAACATTCTGAGACCACGACTTTATATGACTGACGTTGTGTTCATATTTTATTCTCTTTATTGGCAGATTGTCCCCCATTGGGATTGGAGTCTTTGAGGGTGTCCGACCACCAGCTGAGGGCTTCCAGTATAAAACGTTATGGGCTGGGTTCTCACCGAGGACGTCTAAACATACAGGTGGGTCACACAGCTGTTGGTGCCCATGGTAGCATGGTGACCATTGTGGTGGGTCTTCCGGAGACCAGAGTCTCTTTAAGTTCCGTTCCACCATTATTTAGGTGTCTATAGGGCCTAATAGTCTGTATGGACAGGAGATCTTCTGGTGGGGCAACCCCTTAAATACAAGTATTATCTAACCATAAATAAAATTCTTAATGTTAAAAGTCAACAGTCGGTTCTGACTAAAAAACATTTGTTCTACTGACCAAGTATTGCCCCCTGATCCTTCCTGATATATTCTAGGTTATTATATTTTCTGTGTGTTACATTGTGATAAGATTTCAGCTCCAGATTGTGGTCCCTTTAAGTCTCTTGGTCTTCGAGAAGCTCTTTCCATTCCTGGGGTTTTCTTTTGCTGGAATTATATTTATAAAAAGAAAACTAATCCAGTTTTAAGGAGAGGAAAGTTTGACCAAGTTTTTTTTTTTATTCTTTTTTTTATAGTCTTCTTATATGCCAAAACATAACAGAATCAATATGAATTTTAGTGAATTATGAATTTATGACGATGTCTAAGTGTAAAATATAAATGAGACTGTAATGAAATTAAAATATATTGATCACCAGTATACAGGTTATATATGATCTCCATAAAGAGCAGAGTCACTGTGTATGTACATTACTGATCCTGAGTTATATCTTGTACTATACTCCAGAGCTGCACTCTCTATTCTCTATCTGTTGGTAATGTCACCGTTTTTCATTCTTCCTCACTTATTTTCCAGTCTGGGATCTACGATGATGATTTCTATGATGGTGCTTGGTGCGCTGGGGAGGAGAACAAAAACCAGTGGCTAGAGGTGGATGCCAGGCGGCTCACACGCTTCACGGGAGTCATCACTCAAGGGAAGAACTCAATATGGACGTGAGTATGGATTATGCTTCCTCACTCCTAGAAGCTGTAAATCTGTCCTAGTTTGTTACAATGAACCAGTGCGAGCTCCAGTGGATTGATACATTGGAACAACCCCAGTGCAGGTCTTCATCCTCTGAATGTATTTGCTTTAATGTGTTTCTTTCCTGTAGTGTTTTCTTTGACCTTATATGTATCGTCTCTGCAGGGATGACTGGGTGACATCTTACAAAGTGCAGGTCAGCAATGATACCCACACGTGGACGACCTGCAAAAATGGCACAGAAGTTGTGGTAAGCTCCGTCTTGTATAGTATTTTATACTGTTCCTGGCACAATGAGGCACCTGGGTGACCCATCGGGGACTGTGGCTCCACCTTCCCTTCCATTCTGAAGAATTGTCATCCTGTTCAGGTGTTCTCGACAGGACCAATAAGCAGACCAGTTACCGTAGTGGTGGAGCCTCCACTCATTACATCTGTTCTTGTTCCTTAAAGGGGTATTGTATCTTCATAAGACTAACTTCACAGCAAAGGTATACCGGCACTAGTCTCAGGATAGGGAATGCTTCTGCTACGTGGGTGGTGCGTCTCTCCTGTCTCCGTGTCTGAGTTTCAGTGGTGCAATGCGTTGTGGATAGAGGTTCAATGCATGTAAAGAACTACACAACTTTTTGGGGGTGATAGTCTTATGTAGATGCATGTAAATAGAAGATAAAGAAACTTCACGCAGCACTCACCGGATACTCTTACTTCTTCTTTATTATTTTCGTTGCATTAAAATGCGCAGACAGGTACAGCAGATGAGCGGAAATCTCGTGTGCGGGGGGATGTGGGTGGCGACGGACGCCACCCACATCCCCCCGCACAAGAGATTTCCGCTCACCTGCTGTAACATTTTAATGCAACGAAAAGAATAAAGAAGAAGTAAGAGTATCCGGTGAGTGCTGCGTGAAGTTTCTTTACCTTCTATTTACATGCATCTACATAAGACTATCACCCCAAAAAGTTGTGTAGTCCTCTCATTGTCAGTGTGATGTTCTCTCAGCAGTGTCTCCCTCTCTCCCGAAAGGAAGTTGTGTAGTCCTTTCACTTCAGTGTGATGTTGTCGCTGTAGAACCTAGGCTCCTCCCTGTCTTCTGACAAGAAGTTGTGTAGTCCTCTCAATGTCAGTGTGGTGTTGTCTTAACAGCTCCCCCTGGCTCCTTATCCTCTCCTGAAATGATGAATAATCCTCTGCTGTTTTAGGAGGCATGGCTGGGTATTGTCTCTGAGCTCTAGCCCCGCCCTCTTGGTGATGTTGTCACCTCTGAACAGCCCCTCCAGCTACATCACCATCTCCCTGGAAGAATGAGATGGGATTACAGTGTACTTCCTTGTGCTGAACAATGCCACAGGCAGAGGAGCAGACAGGGTATGAATGCAGGTGAGACAACCTCACTGATTGTCTGCTGGGAAATGAGAGGTTCTGCAGCAGCTCTGAACATGGAACATGCTGTGGGAGGGGAGTAGGCTGGGTTAGAGGACAATGATCAAGTACAACCAGGAAATACAGGACAATGAGGCCAAAATTAAAATTAATTTTTAGGGCTTGTTCACACTGTGGACATCGGCGGTAGGACAGTGCAGATGTATACCACCTAATAGCAATGCAGTCCGGCCGAATCCAAGTAAAAACAGTTCTGCAGTGTGGTCATAAACTAATAATCTAAAATAAATAATGCTACAATAAAAATAACTCAATACAGTAAGGCAAATACAGTCACCCCCCGACCTACGATGGCCCCGACATACGATCATTTCAACATACGATGCTTTTCTATGTCGGGGACATCGCATAAACGGCTATCCGGCTGCGCAGACTGCTTCAGCTGTCACCGGATAGACGTTCACGGTGCCCGTGTGCTCCGGTGAAGGTCCCCTACCTGTCCTCGGGGCTCCTTTTCGGGATCCTCTGCATCGTCGGTGCTCTCCATCGTCGTCATCACGTAGCTGCGCGCGCCATCCGGTCATCCAATAGGAGCGGCGTGCGTAGCAACGTGATGGCGGCGACGGAGAGAGAAGATGCTGGGGAAGCAGAGGCCTTACCGGTGCGTCGGGAACACCCAGGGGACGCGGCGACAGTGATGGAAGGCGACATCAAGGGCAGCGGTGACGAGCGGTGACGGTCCGGAGCGGCGGGGACAGGTGAGTACAACTTCCTATACCAGTGGTCTTCAACCTGCCGACCTCCAGATGTTGCAAAACTACAACTCCCAGCATGCCCGGACAGCCGTTGGCTGTCCGGGCATGCTGGGTGTTGTAGTTTTGCAACATCTTGAGGTCTGCAGGTTGTAGACCACTGTCCTATACTTTACATTGCACGGATCCCTCAACATACGATGGTTTCAACAAACAATGGTCCATTTGGAACGGATTACCATCGTATGTTAAGGGACCACTGTACTATGACATATGGTCGTGTATCACTGACATAGACATCTGGGATTTATACTATCTCATATTGTTATGTTCTTCGTTATGGATGATATGAGTTTGGTTTCCTGGTGGAGTGAACCTCAGTTGTTTTTCTGGTATTTTGCATTTATAACTTGAATTGGGTTTATATTACTTCTATACATCTATGTCCAGTAATGTTACCATAGTCTGACCATATGTAGGTCACATTACTATCATAGTACCTCCAGAGCCCTGTATGCACTCAGCTCTGCTTCCAATCCAGTGTTGGCGGAGCGCTGACTATTCAGGACATGTTTGTGATGGGAGGATTGGCCGTGCGGTGACTTGGGCCGGTTCCCTGGCATCAGATCTCCTGCTCTCCTCAGCTCCGGGTTATTTAGATTTCTGTTTGACTCCACAGTTTTCTCTGTGTGGCTTGTTATATCCAGAGCAGACATAAACTCCTAGAAGTGCTCCCCCATTCTGGGGGAGATGGTCCCCAGGTTGGGTGCAACAATGAAGATGGTGCCCATGTGCCATGTCTAACCACTGGGTGGGCACATTCTGGTATATAAAATGGAATTTGGTATTTTCTTACATTAACGACATTCACAGTGTGGTTTCAATAACGTTATATTTTATTAGTGCCATCCCACCTGATCGAGACTCCGCGATTGCCCTGTGGAGGACTTGATCAGCACCCCCAGAACTCACCGACTCCAGCAATATTACCTTTTAGATCCCAGTATCAAATTTGATCCCAGGATCTTAAGGGTTAATGCCGGGCAATGTCATGATCCGCACTGCCCAACATCAGAGGTAAGTCCTGGCTGCTTATAGCAGCCGTTTCTCACAGTCTCTAAAATGAGCAGAGCTCCTACCCTTGCTTAAAAGACAATTAACGTTAAGATATTCCCACCCATGTTTTACCTATAGTCATAGTGAGGGGAAGAGTTAAATAAGCCCTGCTTTTAAAACGTCTGCCCACATAGAAACATAGAATGTGTCGGCAGATAAGAACCATTTGGCCGATCTAGTCTGCCCAATAATCTGAATCCTATCAATAGTCCCTGACCCTATCTTATATGAAGGATAACCTTATGCCTATCCCTATCTTATATGAAGGATATCCTTATCTCTATCTTATATGAAGGATAGCCTTATACCTATCCCTTTCTTATATGAAGGATAGCCTTATCCCTATCTTATATGAAGGATATCCTTATCTCTATCTTATATGAAGGATAGCCTTATACCTATCCCTATCTTATATGAAGAATAGCCTTCCTTATACCTATCCCTATCTTATATGAAGGATAGCCTTATCTCTATCTTATATGAAGGATAGCCTTATACCTATCCCTATCTTATATGAAGGATAGCCTTATACCTATCCCTATCTTATATGAAGGATAGCCTTATACCTATCCCTTTCTTATATGAAGGATAGCCTTCCTTATGCCTATCCCTATCTTATATGAAGGATAGCCTTATGCCTATCCCTATCTTATATGAAGGATAGCCTTATGCCTATCCCTATCTTATATGAAGGATCGCCTTATACCTATCCCTATCTTATATGAAGGATAGCCTTCCTTATGCCTATCCCTATCTTATATGAAGAATAGCCTTATACCTATCCCTATCTTATATGAAGGATAGCCTTATGCCTATCCCTATCTTATATGAAGGATAGCCTTATGCCTATCCCTATCTTATATGAAGGATATCCTTATATCTATGCCATGCATGCTTAACCTCCTTCACTGTATTTGCAGCGACCACTTCTGCAGGAAGGCTAATCCATGCATCCACTACTCTCTCAGTAAAGTAATACTTCCTGATATTACGTTTGAACCTTTGCCCTTCTAATTTAAAACTATGTCCTCTTGTGATAGTTTTTTTTCTTTTAAATCTCCTCCTTTACTGTGTTGATTCCCTTTATGTATATAAAAGTCTCTATCATCTCCCTCTGTCTCTTCTTTCTTCTATACATGTTAAGGTCCTTTAACCTTTCCTGGTAAGTTTTATCCTGCAATCCATGTACTAGTTTAGTATCTTCTCTGAACTCTCTCTAGAGTATCTATATCCTTCTGGAGATACGGCCTCCAGTACTGCGCACAATACTAAGTGAGGTCTCACCAGTGTTCTGTACAGCGGCATGAGCACTTCTCTCTTTCTACTGCTTATACCTCTCCCTATACATCCAAGCATTCTGCTAGCATTTCCTGCTGCTCTATTACATTGTCTTCCTACCCCTGTATGAGAGGAGCCAGAGTATGCCAAGAAAACATTTCCTGCACCATTATGTCTTCCCCACCAGCCTAAACTGTTCACACCTGACTGGAAGGGTTAATCGATTCATGCAGCTTATGCCAATTTTTGTCCCTCTCACGAGCATGGTGTCCTATAGATCTGGCTCCATCTGACCAGGCCTTGTTTTTCTACAGAGATCTGGATCCATCTGACCAGGCCATGTTTCTCCATAGAGATCTGGATCCATCTGACCAGGCCATATTTCTTCACAGAGATCTAGATCCATCTGACAGGCCATTATCTGGATCCATCTGACCAGGCCATGTTTCTCCACAGAGATCTGGATCCATCTGACCAGGTCATATTTCTCCACAGAGATCTAGATCCATCTGACTAGACCATGTTTCTCCACAGAGATCTGGATCCATCTGACCAGGCCATGTTTCTCCACAGAGATCTAGATCCATCTGACAGGCCATGATCTGGATACATCTGACCAGGCCATGTTTCTTCACAGAGATCTCGATCCATCTGACCAGGCCATGTTTCTCCACAGAGATCTCGATCCATCTGACCAGGTCATATTTCTCCACAGAGATCTGGATCCATCTGACCAGACCATGTTTCTCCACAGAGATCTGGATCCATCTGACCAGGCCATATTTCTTTACAGAGATGTAGATCCATCTGATCAGGCCATGTTTCTCCACAGAGATCTGGATCCATCTGACAGGCCATGATCTGGATCCATCTGACCAGGCCATGTTTCTTCACAGAGATCTCGATCCATCTGACCAGGCCATGTTTCTCCACAGAGATCTGGATCCATCTGACCAGACCATGTTTCTCCACGGAGATCTGGATCCATCTGACCAGGCCATATTTCTTTACAGAGATGTAGATCCATCTGATCAGGCCATGTTTCTCCACAGAGATATAGTTTTTGTTCTTGCCCCCTGGAGTTTCGTCTTTCTGTTTCCTTAGAAACAATGGCTCTGGAGCTGGCCATCTGCTATTATAGCCATTGCATGCCAAAGAACGTTCGAACACATAAGTCGGACACCAGCGTTGTATTTAGCAGCAGTTTCCTGACTGTGCTCTGCCTATTCATCAGAACGAATCCTGATATTCTCCTCTGACCCCTTTCAAGCTGTTTCCATCCTCAGGATCCCCTTTTGATAATTATTTCTCCTTGATCACACCTTCTCTCATTGGATTCTAAAGTGAATTCACACTGATAGACCTATACACAGAAAAGAGATCACTGGGTTTTATGCTGCGCTCCAGTATCACAGGTCTAATCTCGAAACGGTAACACGATCTTTTATTAATGGGACATTCAGTGTATTTTGACTGATCACATGGATATAGAGTTTTTGTGTGGTATCCGGCATCCTCTTCCTGTGAAATTAAGGAGTCCCTGAAGGCACATAATATCTTACAGATGTCAAACTTCTAATGTAATTCGTTTACAAGACTTACACAAATAGTAAATCTGCCTAGAGTCAACGTATAAATACAGAAGTTGTGGATGATGGGGATGATGGTTTGGCAGGCGATATACATGTATATACATGTTACATAATTAATAGAACACAGGAGACCCGTTGAGGACCAGTGGGCTCGGGGCTGCAGGTTGCGGTCATGCGATTCATAGGCTTCCCATGATATTCTGTTGCATTTTATTGTGTGTTCCTTAGACTTTCATGCATCTTAATGTATTCCTATAGACTGTAACTATGGCAGCTTTCAAACTACGTGGGTGAAATAAATCAATGTAAACCGAGGTTGCCAGAATTTTCCAGTTTCAACTGAAGCTGTCTCACAGTTCACGTCTAGTCCCAGCCACAGATGATTTAAGATTGTCTGTGCACAGTGCTGTAAACGTGAGGGGGCCCCATAACGAAGATCCAATTGGCTCCCCCATTATGGTTTCAAGTCTTGGCCTCCTACACAAGAAGGTCTGCTGTTTCCGTGCCCCTTTCATGATCCTCAGCCAACTCTTTACCCCTTACTAACTAACCACGAAGGAGAGGGGAGTCCTGACAGATTCTGAATACTCAGGGATGGAACAAACCAGGGCTGGGGGCCCCTCACTCCAAGAACCCCATAGCAGCTGTCTTTACCACCTATATGCCAACTGAACAACAAACTGGACATGGGCATTCATCTTTTAAATACTCCATGCTCGTGTGAGGTTCTATCCCTGTATCTATAAGGTTAGGTGATGTACAGTATATCCCGTACTGTTATATAACCAGGGTCACCTGTATTCTTGAAGTCAATGGCTCTTTCAGTGCTTTCCTGGCTGGTGATGAGGTTATTCTGGAGCACAACTTGGGGGCAGGAGCTTTCATTGGCAGCCCTTTGCCCGTGACTGCCATCCCTTCTTCTTTCTGCAGGGTTTGCACATCTGGGATACGTTCCAGTCTCCCGTAATATAAACTCAACGTATTAAATGTAGACTTGTGACATCCAGGAACACAAGGGATGATAATGAGGATGGTCTCATGAGAGTCTGAACTGCCGTGTAAACCAAAACCTGGCATGAGAGGACAGCCGCATCATAAACTATGTCTGAGGTTATACTATAGGCAATACATAGGACATGGGATAGCCTTATACATAGTAAGTTCTTGTGTACAGTGGAAACTGGAGTCCCTGGGTCGAGATCCAATAACTTCATCAGCTGCCATATTTTTATAAACACTAAATGCACAATTAAGTCATTCCATAGTGTGATGAGATCATGGTGTCTTATAGTATGCAGGTCTATGGATCCCGGAATGAGGGCCCTGATCTAGTGATGTCATCGGCTGCCATGTTTCATCATCTATATACATGATCTATACAAATAGGTCATCCCAGCTCATGACATCTCATAGGGTGCAGGAGGTCCATGGATCCCAACATGATATATATCACCATCTCTATACATGCTCTACACAATAAAATCATCCCAGCTCATGGCATCTCATAGGGCACAGGAGGGCTATGGACCCCGTACAAGGGCTGAATATTTTTGATCAATAAGGATGGATTAGACCCCCCGAGTGGCAGGTGTCAGCTCCCCTGTCTGTTTCAAATAAGGCTGTCCACCACTGAACCTCATTGGCCCTATTGTTGGGAAAGGACTCCATTTTCATGCTGAAGAATCCTTGGTGAACCAGTCTGACCTTATAACAGTAATGCAATCGGAGGAATGATCCAGCGCTTGTCAGACAGGTAGATAAAATCACAGGCTTTATTGATTCCTTTTAAAATAACAGCTTACAATCATGAACAAATGAAGCATAGCTCTTCTTCCCTCTACCCATCCTCTCCTAATCCCTTGCAGTAGAGGGGTACAGTATCATCTTTTTCTCCTGTATGTTGGGTGAATGGTGGACACAGTCCATGGGAAGGAGAAAACCATGGACTCTATAGCAGATGTTTGGTTGCCTCTTAGTATGGACCCAACTTTAGGAATTGTGATCTGTTGTGATTCTGAGTCTGTCCTCAGACTAACAGCGATACAGGGGCCCTCAAGGGTATAACACGTATGCAATGAAACATGTATGTAATGGAACATATATGTATTAATTCCCCATAGCTACAATGGCAGGATATCAGTACAGCATGTAACACACAGTGAGTCAGCTGCTGGGTCAGCTCCAGGGCCCCAGTCACCTGGCGGCCGTGATTCTTTCCAGGACTCCATTATATTGAGCTGTAAAACATTTATAGAACTGAACGCTCAAGAAATGAGAGATGAATCTGGTGATTAAGAATCTCCTTAAAGAAGCAGTAAGCTCTAAATAACATTATTTTACTGTGATATAAGGCTTTTTTCTATGTTGCCTTCAGTCAGGAATAGATTTGCCACAGATTTGCATTGTACCCTTATAGAAACCCAGTTTTCTCCGTCCCATGGCAGAAATTGTGGACTTGGAGATGTCACTGGCTTTATTATTTCATGACATATCCACAAATCCCTGATATGAGATTAAGAAATGTTTATTAGCTGAACGTTTGCTAAGTGCAGAGATTCCGGAATAGGTGCCAGGAGTAGTAATACAAAGTGACACCTTCTCTTCCCCTTTAAGGGAAGATGGAGGCCTTTTATGTGGTCTTCGGCCCTTCATAGGATGATCCACGCTCACGTTTAGCTCCTGGTTTTGAAGGCACATAATCCCTCTCCTCGCTATGTTTGCTCTGGTCTCAGCGGCTCCTCGGTGTGGGTACTTTTTTTTGGAATATTTCCCGTTCCTGGAATGAAAACTTGTGAAGCGGCCAAAAGCATTAGATCTCCTGCTGATATTGGCCAGAAAGGAGACTGGGAACATTAACCCCTGAGTGCCCGGCCAGTAATAGTCACCCAATTGTGAAAAGAGCATAGGTACCATATTGACAGACTATGCGGCTGCTATGGGGTCTCTGGAGAGAGGGTGGGCCATGTCCTGGTTAGTCCCATTTTTTCCCTTTTTCCATTGGTAAGAAACTGTGCAGAACTCCTCTCTCTACGAAATTGCATTCTCAACAAATTAATGGAGGAGGGTATATACCAATGGGTCATGGAAAGCAGCGGTAAATAAACACCAGACCCTTTTAGGGGCAGATTCAAACACTATAACAGAAGGCACCATAACATTTCAATATTTGCTATTCTTCAATGTATGCCACTGGATTGTGATATCTGTTCATGGAAGGACCCTATAGAGTTATATCCCAGCTTCTCTAGGGTTCTAAGTGGCAACCCTCTCACATAATGTAAATATGCATCCTTTCGCATATATGATAAACCTAGATAATTCAGGATGACAGACATAGTGGCAGCCATCTTGGTTATCATTCAGGGACAGCGTTTGTGCGGTTCTACACATTGCGGCTATAACATGGTCAGTGGCTAAATGATGGCTCCTGAGTAATGAAAACCTTGTTCTATTGGTTACATCTTGCCTCTATCTCTTAAGTTTGCGTTGTTCTTATGTTACTACACTTGCAGGGTTTTCCAGGAAACACTTGTGATGGATGATTCTGGTGTAGTAGGGATGTAGTTGGGTGCGTAGCTCGAAAAAGTGGCCTACAGGGCATGTGGAGCCAGGGAGCACCAAGAAGCCTTTCTACCTTGCCTAACGTATTTAGGTACAGAGCTAGAGTAATGAACATAATATTTCCTAGTTATAACTCCTGAAGATGTCCCATCACTCACTTTCGGGACCTGTGTACTACAGCAAGAATTAATTCAGGAATAGGCAGCCAAAAGTGAACATTAGTGCATATGCTGCTACTGTCATCTTCCTTGTCAATACTAATATTATTGTGTATCTCAAGAAATGTTGGTGGTAATGTTTCTGCCGGGTACCGTATTGGTAATGAGTGATGTTTACAACTTACACTGGCATCCGAACCAGTCACATGATGAGACACTTTACTCCAGACAATGGAAGTCATATCAACCCATTAAATGGGTACTCCGGGGAACTAAACCCATAGCCCATCCTTTCCCTCTCACCAACCTATTTATTTGTCTAAATATATTTCATTAGCTATATACAGAAGTTTCCCTCTTTCAGCTGTCACTTCCATGCAGGGAATGAAAGAAAGACATCATATTCAGATTCTGCTTGTCTTGCAACGACAAACATTACGTGATTTCTGGCTTTACAGTCACAGCTCCCCTCCCTGTGTGAGGAGCTTGCCGTGAGAGAAGCCCAATGAAGATTATAAGTCACACCTTAGCACATAACGCTGCTCTTTTCCTGCTGTAGATCTTATCACTGATTTTATCACCGACTGCTGCCATTCAGAGCATAGCATGATTTATTGCTGGGGGGGAAGGATAGTTTGAAAGAAAATACATGTAGTGTGTGCTGCTGACAACAACACAGCATGCACACAGATAGTCAAAGCAATTGGCTGGCAGCCATTACACAAAGATGCACTGATGTCTGGGAGTTGTAGTCTGGGCTGCAAGCAACGAAAAAGAATATTAAGGATACAACAGGGGCCAAAGGAGTTGCCAATAGGTATTTGTTCCTCTATAACTGGCGGTTCGCATACCCCCTGTCACGATCACACTCTATCGGTCAGGGCAAGACATTAGAGAGAGTGTAATGGTGCAAGGGTTAAAGACCTCTGGGTATCCACTACTAGTCCCAGCAAGTCACCAAATTAACCCTTAGATAAACGTGTTTCCACCAGAGCTGCCTTCAGAAAGGTGAGCTCATATATTTAGTGATCAAAGAATAGAGCTGATTAATTAAACATTTAATCTGATAAAAGGTATCACAGTGCTGACTATATAAAAATACAGAAACAAATGACATACAGGTATAAAAATATATAAAAGAGTTTTGCAAGGCAAGTTCAGAAAACAAAAGATGAAGTTCTTACAGCATGATGATATAGCAGTCCATGAGAGTGAGTTCCAGCTGTTCTTAGGATGGTCTTGTCAGCTTGTTGCACAGCATTGAACAACCTGAGTCTAGCATTGTTAAATATTATATATCTGCCTTTTTGGAGGGAGACTCCATTCCCCCCTCCCCTCTGATCCCACCAGGGGGGCATCTCTGTTCCTGGCCCTCTTATCTGGTTGATTATATGATGGGACCAGAGTGCATGACTTCCTGCTGCTTCAAAAGAGCCTTTGACTTCAAAGGAGATGTAAACAAACAGCCAGACCCCCCAATAAAATGCAATACACAAACCCACAGTCTGAATACATAACACACAGTTATAATTTATAATACACATATAGGATTTTAATAATCAGGCCTTGGGCCTGACACCCCCTCATTAGATCATGCTGTACCATCACACTGTGTACGGCCCAGCAGACTTGATTAACATTTTTTTATCTTCTGTATTTTTTTATCTTTTGGATTGTACTGGTATCAATTATCTTGATAGAATGAGCTTTATGGGAAGTAGTGCTGATAGAGTGTGTAGTCATCATACCCCCTGACCTATATGGGGAATGCTTTGTTGAAAAATATGCTGAAAGGAAAAAAAAAAACACAAAAACTGTACTTTAGCCAGACTCCAGGCAGTGATTATCATGATGACAGATGACTATGAGGTCTAAGTACATTACAATGACATAGTGCTAAATCCAGGGACTCCTTTACCTCTTACAGCCCACCTGTCAATTTACTTGTACCTTTCCTCAAGTTTTCCTAATGCATTGCTCTTACTTCCCACCTAATAATGTGAGACCACCTCATCTCTTCCCTCACATCCTAGCTCCACAGGCCAGTGTCGTCTTGCCTACCTTCTGTTCTCTTGGGTTGAGATCCGTTAAATTAACTCCTATCCCTGTGCTAGAGCCACATGGGGCACTTACTGTTCCCTAGTTGTACCCCCTTTCTTAAATGCTCACATGTAAAGTCTCAAGACCTGTCACTTACAATCCTACAAAAGTTTCAGTCTTCAGTACACTGCGTATTCCTTCTATCTGCCATTTTAAAAACAAGTAATATCCGTCCTACATTCCAGGAACAAGTGAGTCAAGTTCATTTTACCCTTGTAGGAGATACAGTAGAGGAAGGCCAATTCTTCTTTCCCTCCTGTGCTAATATAGGGTTGTATGTAGAAAAGCCCTGTACATCTCCAAACCACCAATGGTGAAGACAGATGGACACAAATTGATCTAGAGTCTCTTCTACACAAGCCCATTTAATTGCTTCAGTTTGGCATTAATACAAATGATATGATCTTGTAAAAAAACATCTCGTTAGTGTCTCGTTATTGTCTTATAGTCTTCTTGTTATCTCATCTTCTTGTTATAATTTTCTGTTCTTGTTATTGTCTTATCTTCCTATTATTGTGTTGCCTTCTTGTTATGATCGAGTATTCCTCCTGTTTTCATCTTGTCTTCATTTTATTGTCTAGCCTTCTTCTTGTATTGCTCCTGTTTTAATCTTGTCTTCTTATTGTCTAACCTTCTTGTTTATATCCTATCTTCTTCATGGTATCATCTTGCCTTCTTGTAATTGTCTTACCTTCTTGATATCTTATATTTTAACATCTTGCCATCATCCTTTCGTCTTGTTTATGCCTTGTCTTCATCTTCCTAGATTTTTAAAGCCAATAAGGACCCTGACACCCCAGTGCTGAACAAACTGCCCACCCCAATGGTTGGACGATACATCAGGATTAACCCACAGACTTGGTTCGAAAATGGTACCATCTGCTTGAGAGCAGAGATTCTGGGATGCCCTCTTCCAGGTGTGTGTTCACTTCAGGTATCTTCTGACAACTACAAGAACTTCTTTCTTCTCCTTCACATACCCAACAAAAAAATAAGACCTCTATAACTACTGGAGAGAACTGCTCTACTGGGAAGGATTTAGCTTCTATGGACTCCATTGTTTTCTTGAGGGTCACAGTGACTATTGCAGTCACTATTGCTGCCCATTAAGTCACCTCAGGGTCTCAGCAGGGCATTAAAGTGGATTTAAAAGTGCAAGTAGACTAAAAAAGTATTTTTTATTCTTCGAACATACCATTGGATTGTAGCCTGGTGAGGAATGAATTTGTAGGTTGACCCTGTGGAATGCTACTTGCTTATAAACACCGTCGAATTTCCATTTAAGGAACCAAATTCAAATTTTGTAAGGGTGACATGAATAAAAAATTGTATTATGTTCTTCAAAATTATGGGAAAAAATGTTTCCATGGACTAAAATCTTTGTGAAAAAAAAAACAAAATAAAAACTTTCCCTGGAAAGTAAGTAGACCCAGAAACTAAAACCTTAGTTGTCAGTAACACGAGGAGGTGGCAGCTGGTCGAGGATTCTGGTTAATGTGAGAATGTGGCTTTTTTTCCCCCCACAGATCCAAACACTGTTTTCATGTGGGAACAGGCACCACAGCCGACCGACAAGCTAGAGTTTAAACACCACAACTACAAGGAGATGCGTAAGGTGACTATCATTGATACAAAAATTTCTGATGTTATAGGAAGGGTTTTAAAAAAAAAAAAAAAGCACCACACCTCAGGGTTAAAAAAAACTCCTTGTCCAAGGAACTACCAGAGCACAATCTACTTGTCCCTCATGAAAATCTACTCGTCCTGGTACAACAAATAATTTCAACATAAAAAGTCTTTATTAGTTTATTTATTTATTCAGTTTTTGCACTTTTGTTTTTTTTTTCCTCCTCACCCTATAATAGCCATAACTCTTATTTTTCCATCTACAGCCCCATTTAAGGGCTTGTTTTTTGCGGGACTAATTGTAATTTGTAATGACACCTTTCATTTTTCCATAAATTAGGCTCCTAAACAAAACAAAAAATATTTGTGAGGTGAAATTGAAAAAAAAATGCAAGTTTGCAAATGTGGGGTTTTTCTTTTTTATGCCATTTGCCTTGTGGTCAAACTTCCATGTTATTTTGATACTGATTACAGCAATACTGAATTTGTAGTGTTTTTGTCAGGTTTTACCAATTACATTTTTTATTTTTTTTTACTTTTTAAAAAATCTCCTGACCCCATAACATTTTTATTTTTCCGTTAACTGGGCTCTATGAGGGCTCATTTTTGGGCAGTAATCTGCTGTTTGCGATCCACCTCACTAGACCACCAGGGATGGTGAAAAGGTCTAAAAGGATAATAGACGCATGCTATTAGCGGCTGCTATGGAGCGGGCTCGAGTCAGAAGCCCGCTCCATACACCCTGAGTGCTGCTGTATTAATCATATGGGGTTGTAGGTCCAGCCTTGCTTGCCCGAAGCAGGGAAAAAGGCCTGAAAAATTCACCTGCCCGGCACCCGGAACTACATGTCCTGGGCATCAGGCGATAGGATTTCCACATCCCTGCACTCGTCCACTGGTTGTGTGTGGTACTTTAGCGAACAGGTGTGGTGCTGTTTTTTGGAAGAAAGGGACCATGTATTTTTTTCTTTTTTATTCTGTGCAACCCACTTTAATCTGGCCGTAGGAATCAGATGTGGTCTGCAGGTTGATAACCTCCGATCTTACTCAACCTCACCAGAAACTTCAGACTGTAATGGCATTTTAGTCAAAAAAGTTAGCCCAACGACTATAAAAAGTGTTGGACTGTCAGCTAATCAAGTCTGGAATTGTCCGTTATCTAATGGTCCATGGGGGATTTGATATGGATTTAATTTTCTTTTCATCTGGTTTGATATGGATTTAATTTGCTTTTCAGCTGATGAAGAGGGTCAATGAGGACTGTCCAAATATCACGCGTGTCTACAGCATCGGCAAGAGCTACCTTGGGCTCAAGATGTATGTGATGGAGATATCAGACAACCCAGGACAGCACGAGCTGGGTAGGACAAGGTCACATGATAAATTACTATTGTCGTCCTAACTTATTTCAGTAAAGGGAATGCATGCAGGAGTCTCTGCCAGTCATAGTCAGTGACCAATAACAATTTACAGTGCCCCATGATGCATGTGCAATTCACACTGACCACACAACAGTGACATTCCACAGTGCCCCATAACAATGACCTCTTGAATATAGATCCCAAACTGCCGGCCATAGGGCTCCATGTTGTGGTAGCTTTTTAAATTGGGATATCCATTTATCAGTCATATCTGATTGAGGGACAACAAAATGTTGCAAACACAGACAGAGTTGACTATTGTTGCAGATCTCCTGGTTAGGTCGGGGGACATTGACCAATGTATGACAGCTGTAACTGTAACATATAACTAATAGTAACAAGGTTTTATATATTAAAGGGGAGCCCGAGTTTCGCTATGTGGCCGGGATGCACGGCAATGAGGTGGTGGGTCGAGAGCTGATGTTGAACCTTATGGAATATCTGTGTCAGGAGTACAAGAAGGAAAACCCAAGAGTCATGAGACTTATTACAGAGACTCGAATACATCTCCTGCCCTCTATGAACCCAGATGGATATGAAATGGCCTACAAACTGGTACTGTACCTTCTCTACTCTACCTCACCGCAGACCCCTCTCTGTAACACTGTGCATGGCACTGATAGAGCTGTCTTCTTCTTCATTAGGGCTCCGAGTTGTCAGGCTGGGGCATCGGCCGCTGGAATTACCAAGGACTCGATTTAAACCATAACTTTGCTGATCTGAACACCCCACTGTGGGAAGCAGAAGACAATGATCAGGTCCCGGAGCACTACCCCAATCATTACCTACCAATCCCTGAGTACTACACCATGGAAAATGCAACAGTAAGTAACCAGAGGCTAAAGTATCCTAAGGCTTAAAAAAAAGTCAAAGAGGAGTTAATTTAAAACTTTTACATTACGTGCATTTCAATGAATAGCTATCTTTGTAAGGAATGTTCCCACCTAGTTTGCCACTTCTTTAGAGCCATGACCCATTGAAAACTTAATAAGGAATGTGGACAGGGGTCAGCATGGCGATACCTGTAAGGCCATTAACAGTGATTAACACTGCAAATACATTACTAGACTTGTTCTGTGTTTTATACTCTAGAGCTGCATTCACATTTCTCCAGGCTTTAGAGCGGAAATGACCCAGCATTCCCAGGAGTGGGTCAGGGGCACAAGCGCTTAGCTAAGCTGTGTCTGCCCACAAGCTTGTTGGCTGTTTTTAATAATCAGTAGATATGCGAACACAGCTCTGAAGTAATAAGCTGTAATTTGGGATCAACCAACCCCTTAAAGGGGTATTTCCATCTGAACATTTAACATTTCCCCAGACATATATATATATTATAAAAATGTTTTAAGAACATCTGTTCCCTAGCTGCACCTACACAATTATTACTGTATTCTCTGGATTTCAGGTGGCTCCAGAGACCCGCGCCATCATTGACTGGATGCAGAAAATACCATTTGTCCTCAGTGCCAATATGCATGGTGGAGAGCTTGTGGTGTCCTATCCATTTGACATGGCTCGCTCCTACTGGATGGCCAAGGAACTGACCCCTACACCAGATGATGCCATGTTCCGCTGGCTAGCCACAGCCTATGCCACCAGTCACCGTGTCATGGCCGAGGACAACCGCAGGATCTGCCACTATGATAACTTCATCAGGGTCGGAAACATCATCAATGGAGCAAACTGGCACACGGTGGCAGGAAGTGAGTAATATGCCTCATCCCCAATTACATTTGTCTTATTCTCCTCTGTATAACCATATCTTCTCCTCCACTAAGGTATGAACGACTTCAGCTACCTTCACACCAACTGCTTCGAAATAACAGTGGAGCTGTCCTGCGATAAATTCCCTCATGAGGTGGAACTTCCTACTGAGTGGGAGAATAACAAGGAGGCTCTGCTTCTCTACATGGAGCAGGTTCGTAACTACACCCTGGAATAAATCTATACAAATAATTAGGAAAAGGGGCTAAAGGGTCCAGACAACTCATTGTGAGCACACTATAAGGGGGTGAAGGACACTCTGATTAAGACCTGCAAAGCCTCTGCAAAGATCAGCTCTCCAAGACCTGATGTCTTCATAAAGATTTTTGGATGTGTTATTCATTCATTCATTCTTTTAGGTGCATCGTGGGATAAAAGGTGTTGTGCGTGACAAGGATACCAACCAAGGAGTCCCTGAGGCTGTCATAGTGGTGGATGGTCTCAACCATGATATCCGTACAGGTAAGGGTGTATGCACTGTATCACTATAGCCTATATAATCAATGTAGATGCAGAAGACAAGAGATTGGATTCACCTGTCCTGCAGTCCCCTTCCACTGATAACTCCGGACAGCAGATCAGCATGTAGCATGTTAAGCTGTTCCGGTCTTATAATGCTGAAAATCCCTGGATTGTGGCCTGGCCCATAAATTCTCCTAGTACTTCATATCTGACTACCTTCCTTGGTATCCATTCCTCTTTCCTCAATTCTGAACTAATGGATGCTCTTGCCTGGTGTTTCTTCTTTGTGCCCCATATCTGCTAATGTCATCATCCCATAGCTTGTGGTGGCAGTCATGTATAAGTATCAGGAGTCCTGTGCTCTCTGTTCACGATGACCCAATATTGGCCCAGACATAAATCTTAAAGGACACTCATCACCTAACCTTAGCCTAGGTGTTTAGTGTCTGATCAATAGGGAGCTCAAGAAACATAAGAACTTGGGACCCATTTCAAAGGCTGGAACCTCCACTGTTCACCAAAATGGGAGTCCTGGGGTCCCCTGAATGAATCGAGCAGTGCTCAGACATCTGATTTGTCTCTCTTGGACAGAGAGGCATCCCAAACCTCAGGCTTGTAGTTGTCATCTGCCTGGTTTTTAGTGTCTTTCGTAGTCTACAAACCTCTAGTCATGTCGCTGTCAGTCAAAACTATACTCCCATTGACACACCGAGTGTTGCCTCAAGACATACAAGCAGCCTTTACGCTGTGCCCTAAATGCCATTTACCTCTATATTCGTTATGGTCTAGTTCATAACACTTTATATTCTCTTTTAGCTGTTGATGGAGATTACTGGCGTCTTCTAAACCCAGGAGAATATGAAGTCACAGCAAAAGCTGAGGGATATCACCCCTCAACTAAGTCCTGCCGAGTCTCCTATGAAGACCGCCCTACAATCTGTGATTTCTACATTTCCAAGACTCCAAAGCAACGCCTTAAGGAGCTGTTGGCCAATGGAAAGAAGCTTCCCAAAGAGCTACTGTTACGTCTCCGTGCATTGAGGAACCGCAAGCTGAAGTCTACAAGTCCCAAGTGAACAGCTGAAAAGCACAAACCAGCGACAAAAAACACAAAACAAAAGGAGAGGAAAGAGCTGAGTCCGACAACATAACAAATCCAAGTTTTCCCTCCAACTGATATAATCTTCACGTCTTATTTTTCCCACTGTAGAACTGGGAATGCTGGAAAACCGTTTCAAACATTTATCATAGAAAAGCTGCTATATGCTTAATGCAAGTCAGGAGGATCAAGTCCTGGAGGTCATATTAAATAGAGCTGAGATTGCAGCATAGGGTTGACTTTTCAAGGCTAAAATGTCCCAAACACTTCAATCTGGTAAAATGTCGTCTTCGAAGATGCATCAGTAGAAAGAGACCCTAAGAGTGTTCTCTCCACATCGTAAGTGGCGATGATGTCCACCAGATGATGTTGGGAAACGGTTTTAATTGGCCTAGTATTTTTTGAACCATCTTTAAGCCTATCTCCATTTGCTCCACAATGCCCAACCTCATGATCAGCCTACAGACCTTACTTTCCCTTTTTTTCTTGCTAATTTTTTTACTGAAGCGTCAAAATTATTTTTACAATGTTCTCCACCTTTCCTGGTAGAAAGGAACTACATACGTTTGTGCAGCCTGGAAAGGCAGTCCAGCCTTGAAGCTAGGCTTTAAAGGGGTACTCCGGCGCTTAGACATCTTATCCCCTATCCAAAAGGATAGGGGATAAGATGCCTGATCACGGGGGTCCCGCTGTTAAAATCAGTCCCCGAAGCGTATTCGCTCCGGGTCTGATTACTGTCGATCACGAGGCCGGAGCATTGTGATGTCAGGGTTCCGCCCCCTTGTGACGTCACACTCCGCCCCCTCAATGCAAGCCTATGGGAGGGGGCGTGACAGCTGTCACGCCCCCTCCCATAGGCTTGCATTGAGGGGGCTGAGCGTGTCGTCACACGAGGGCGGAGACGTGACGTCACAATGCTTCGGTCTCGTGATCGACAGTAATCAGACCCGGAGCAAATATGCTCCGGTGACTGATTTTAACAGGGTGCGGCGTGCAAGATCACAGGGGTCCCCAGCGGCGGGACCCCCCGCGATCAGGCATCTTATCCACAATCCTTTGGATAAGGGATAAGATGTCTAAATGCCGGAGTACCCTTTTAAGATGCTCTATGAATCTCTGGCAGACGTGTGAGTATCTAGAATGTGATGTTCTGACAGGCTGGAACTGCCTAGAACAAGTCATGTACAGGAATATTGTTTACTACGTATTCTTGGAGGAGATGCTGGCATTGATATATATTTCTGTATACTTGCTAGTCAAGTGATATCAGTAGGAGCCAATAATAAAATTTCTGCTTCAATCTGTGTCTGTTACTCAGTAATAAAATATGTACAGTGCCCGATAGGGAGCAATATACGACCGCAGTGCCACCGCACTGTATGGGGTTAATCTGCTGGTAAAGTTTTGTATGTAGTGAGCTCCCCCTATTGGTGGCTCAATGGCTGAGTGAGAGGACTGGAGCTCGACGTCAGGAAAAAGTGAGCAGTGACCGCAATATGCATTATTTTATCAAAGAAGAATGTAAGCTTGATGAACAAAAAACTGGGTATGTTCAGGGGGCAGATGATCCCCTTTAATAGTGTTAAGGTCCTGTTCTGTGACATCAGCAGAGCCTGTCCATAAGATCCCATCCTGTGAAATCAGCAGAGCCTGTCCATGAAATCCCATCCTGTGACATCAGCAGAGCCTGTCCATAAGATCCCATCCTGTGACATCAGTAGAGCCTGTCCATAAGATCCCATCCTGTGACATCAGTAGAGCCTGTCCATAAGATCCCATCCTGTGACATCAGCAGAGCCTGTCCATAAGATCCCATCCTGTGACATCAGCAGAGCCTGTCCATAAGATCCCATCCTGTGAAATCAGCAGAGCCTGTCCATGAAATCCCATCCTGTGACATCAGCAGAGCCTGTCCATAAGATCCCATCCTGTGACATCAGTAGAGCCTGTCCATAAGATCCCATCCTGTGACATCAGTAGAGCCTGTCCATAAGATCCCATCCTGTGACATCAGCAGAGCCTGTCCATAAGATCCCATCCTGTGACATCAGTAGAGCCTGTCCATAAGATCCCATCCTGTGACATCAGTAGAGCCTGTCCATAAGATCTCATCCTGTGACATCAGCAGAGCCTGTCCATAAGATCCCATCCTGTGACATCAGCAGAGCCTGTCCATAAGATCCCATCCTGTGACATCAGCAGAGCCTGTCCATAAGATCCCATCCTGTGACATCAGCAGAGCCTGTCCATAAGATCCCATCCTGTGACATCAGCAGAGCCTGTCCATAAGATCCCATCCTGTGACATCAGTAGAGCCTGTCCATAAGATCCCATCCTGTGACATCAGTAGAGCCTGTCCATAAGATCCCATCCTGTGACATCAGCAGAGCCTGTCCATAAGATCCCATCCTGTGACATCAGCAGAGCCTGTCCATAAGATCCCATCCTGTGACATCAGTAGAGCCTGTCCATAAGATCTCATCCTGTGACATCAGCAGAGCCTGTCCATAAGATCCCATCCTGTGACATCAGCAGAGCCTGTCCATAAGATCCCATCCTGTGACATCAGCAGAGCCTGTCCATAAGATCCCATCCTGTGACATCAGCAGAGCCTGTCCATAAGATCCCATCCTGTGACATCAGTAGAGCCTGTCCATAAGATCCCATCCTGTGACATCAGCAGAGCCTGTCCATAAGATCCCATCCTGTGACAACAGCAGAGCTTGTCCATAAGATCCCATCCTGTGATATTAGCAGAGCCTGTCCATAAGATCCCATCCTGTGACATCAGCAGAGCCTGTCCATAAGATCCCATCCTGTGACATCAGCATAGCCTGTCCATAAGATCCCATCCTGTGACAACAGCATAGCCTGTCCATAAGATCCCATCCTGTGACATCAGATGATCCTGTAAGTGGGCACCATTTGTGCTCCACTCACTGGCCACTATCAGCTTTAGTTTTTCTTGTATCACTTTGTGTAGTTTAGACTCTTTGATCCCTTGTTATTTATTTTTTAGGGAAAGAGATGTGATGATGTGATCAAAAATCAGCAAGTGGGGGGGGGGGGGGTGTTAACCCCTTAAGGTTCATTTTTGTCCTTTCGTTAAGTCACCTAGACTCATATGAGGCTTAATTTTGGGGGCTTAATGGGAATGGTTGGTGATAACTTCCTGTTTCTGGCACATTTGTATATGTGAGGGGGGAAAACTTTTCAAGATGGGTGGTGACCATGGCGGCCATTTTGAAATTGGCCATTTTGAATCCAACTTTTGCTTTTTCAATAGGAAGAGGGTCATGTGACGCATCAAACTTATTGGGAATTTCACAAGAAAAACAATGATGTTCTTGGTTTTAACATAACTTTATTCTTTCATGAGTTATTTACAAGTTTCTGACCACTTATAAAATGTGTTCAATGTGCTGCCCATTGTGTTGGATTGTCAATGCAACCCTCTTCTCTATATACTGCTATATACTACTATATACACCGCAGGAGAAAAGCTAGCACAGGCTTCCAGTATCTGTATACACTGCTATATACTACTATATACACCGCAGGAGAAATGCTAGCACAGGCTTCCAGTATCCGTATATACTACTATATACACTGCAGGAGAAATGCTAGCACAGGCTTCCAGTATCCGTATACACCTCTATATACTACTATATACACCGCAGGAGAAATGCTAGCACAGGCTTCCAGTATCCGTATACACTGCTATATACTACTATATACACCGCAGGAGAAATGCTAGCACAGGCTTCCAGTATCCGTATACACTGCTATATACTACTATATACACCGCAGGAGAAATGCTAGCACAGGCTTCCAGTATCCGTATACACCGCTATATACTACTATATACACCGCAGGAGAAATGCTAGCACAGGCTTCCAGTATCCGTATACACTGCTATATACTACTATATACACCGCAGGAGAAATGCTAGCACTGGCTTCCAGTATCTGTATACACTACTATATACTACTATATACACCGCAGGAGAAATGCTAGCACAGGCTTCCGGTATCCGTATACACTGCTATATACTACTATATACACCGCAGGAGAAATGCTAGCACAGGCTTCCAGTATCTGTATACACTGCTATATACTACTATATACACCGCAGGAGAAATGCTAGCACAGGCTTCCAGTATCCGTATACACTGCTATATACTACTATATACACCACAGGAGAAATGCTAGCACAGGCTTCCAGTATCCGTATACACTGCTATATACTACTATATACACCACAGGAGAAATGCTAGCACAGGCTTCCAGTATCCGTATACACTGCTATATACTACTATATACACCACAGGAGAAATGGGAGCACAGGCTTCCAGTATCCGTATACACTGCTATATACTACTATATACACCGCAGGAGAAATGCTAGCACAGGCTTCCAGTATCCGTATACACTGCTATATACTACTATATACACCACAGGAGAAATGCTAGCACAGGCTTCCGGTATCCGTATACACTGCTATATACTACTATATACACCACAGGAGAAATGCTAGCACAGGCTTCCAGTATCCGTATACACTGCTATATACTACTATATACACCACAGGAGAAATGCTAGCACAGGCTTCCAGTATCCGTATACACTGCTATATACTACTATATACACCACAGGAGAAATGGGAGCACAGGCTTCCAGTATCCGTATACACTGCTATATACTACTATATACACTGCAGGAGAAATGCTAGCACAGGCTTCCTTCCAGTATCCGTAGTTTCAGGTGCTGCAGAATGGGCAAAACAAAAATTGGAACAGGACCCTCAGTTTACGCAGAAGATTTTGTTCAGTGATGAGGCAAACTTTGGTTTAAATAATTTTTATTAGATTTTTTTGAGAAATTTACAACAAAGGAAAGATTGGCCAAGGAAAACAACGTGGCCAAGGAACAATACATAACAAATATAACACAGTTATATAAATATTACTAAAGCGATCACTCAGCTGTATGTAGAAATATTAATTTGCAGAATGATGTCTTTGGATGTTGCGGATATTATAGACATATCCGGTAGATCATTATAGGTCATCTTGAAAAATAAAAACGTCACATAAGCAGTTTTATAAAGTATTTTATAGTCATACCTATAACTCTGCGGCGAAGAATAGGATTTTTCATGACTAGATCCCGTAGTCCTCCCCTCTCTCGTCACAGGAAGACTCACCGGAAATATGTGCAAAGTGTGACACCCAGTAATCATAAGTAGTAATGGGTAGTTAGAGTAGTACCATTTAATAATATAGGATGAACATAACTTAATGGAATGGATCCCAGAACAGCATGAAATCTAATAAAACCGCGATAGAAGTGATGTGAAGGGTTAATTAGCAACACCTAGGCCAGTGGATATTGCTTCGTCCAGGTCTTCCATCTCGACTCGCAGGTCCGTCTGTTGTTTAGCTTCCAAGCGTACGTCGTTTCGTAAAAACAATTGGACTTGACTGCTTCTAAAATGTCGGCTGTAGAAGGGACAGAAGAGGATATCCAAAGTTGGGATCTGTAGGTTATTAGGATATGGCATTAAGGTGTTCTATAAGTGGCGTCTGCTGTGTGACGGCCTTTTAAAAGTTCAAGTTTGCTGGATATAGATAATGACTTGTGTGAAACCAGTTGTACTAATTCCTCCACATCTTTCTTCAATGTGTGAAGTGCAGGACACGACCAGAAAATGTGACTTATGGTGCCTGTCAACCCGCATCCCCTCCAACATAGTTGGGAACATGAGGGGATCATGTAATGCAATTTGGCCGGGGTATAGTACCACATAGAGACCATCTTGAAAAGTAGTCCTCTATGGCCTAAACACGATGCGTGTTTATTTAAAGATTTAAGAGCCTGAGCCCATTCATAGTTAGAGATTGTCAGGTTTAATTCTTTTTCCCACTTAGAATGCTGTGTCCCATTATTTATATATAGGTCGTTATTGTAGAACTGATATAATGGCTTAAGGGTAATTTTCGAGATGGAGTCAGAGGATAGGTTCATGAGGTCTACAAGTGTTTGATATTAGAAGTAGAGCAGGAAAAAAACCCTCAGGTATGGCGCTGCAGACTCTTGTAGACAGATGAGGCGGATGCCAAAGGTAATAGGAAAGTCCTCAGCAGGACATTTTATAAAAAAAAAACTATAAAATGGACAAGATTACACGTTTCGGGAGGATCCCTCCCTTCCTCAGATCAAGATCAGGATCCTGATCTGAGGAAGGGAGGGATCCTCCTGAAACGCATAATCTTGTTCATTTTATTGTTTTTTTTTTAATAAAATGTCCTGCTGAGGACTTTCCTATTACCTTTGGCATCCGCCTCATCTGTCTACAAGAGTCTGCAGCGCCATACCTGAGGGGTTTTTCCTGCTCTACTTCTAATATTGACTCCTAGGACGACTTGTTTCCTCTGGCAACCCATTGGCATAGCAGCGACTCACACTACAGTACCCCGATTATATTGTGGGTGATATGCTTTTTTGCATAGATCTCAAGGTGAACGGCCATCTATAAGCCCCGTGGGATTGCCCCCCGCCCACCACCCGATCTATTGAGGGTAAATACACGAGGCGCCGTCCGTCGGTCCTTTCTTTTCTTTTCTCTACAGATTCTACAAGTGTTCGATTGGAGTTCTTCAAAAAGATATTAGTTTATTATCGCTGTACAAATGTTTCAGTAAAGTAATGCCTCTATCTGTCCAAGTTTGAAGGTCGGAGAGTGGAGTATAGAGTAGAACAGATTGTATGGTCAGGTTGATTGAGCAATCAGTAGCAGTATCATTGTTTGCAGTGGGCCTTATATTCCACATTTTTATGTTGTCCGAGACTATTTTGTTTATTCTAAGTTTAGTTTTGTTTATTTTATAAGCGTTTAATAATAATGGTGTCCAGTCTTCAATACCGCATAAAGATTCCTCTAGAAGTACCCATGGCTTTTTGTCAATGGGAGGCTTCAGCCACTCTAATGACTGTTTCAGTAGTGTGGCTTGAAGATATGCCGACAAGTTACGTAGCCCAGTTCCTCCGTTTTCACCTTTTTTAGTCATAAGTGATGGTGACAATCTCGGTTTAGATTTTTGCCAAACAAAGTCTGACATTTGTCTCCTAAATTTATTCAGTAAGCTCACGGGTAATGCCAGAGGAATGGTTCGCATAAGGTACAGAAGCTTTGGGAGGGTGAACATCTTGTAAATGCTAATCCTTCCAAACCAACTCCAAGAGTATCTACCAAATGATGTCAAGTCTTTCTGGATGGAAGAATAAAGCTCATGGTAATTTTCCGGTATCAAATTATTGATGTCTATTGTTAGGTTAATGCCTAAATAGGAAAGAGAAGTTGTTTCCCATTTATACGGAAATGATTGTTGGATGTGTGAAGTGAGTTGTTTGGAAGGATCTTGAGGATGTGAGATTTGGTAACGTTAACTTTGTAATAGGATACTGTACTGTAATTTTGCAGTTCTATAGAGAGTTCAGGAAGGGAATGTTGTGGGTCAGAGAGTAATAGTAGGATGTCGTCTGCGAAAAGGCTGATTTTTTTGATCCCGTGTTCTGATGCTAAACCATATATTGAATTGTTATTTCTAATTTTAATAGCAAGGGGTTCTACGACAAGTACAAATAGAAGTGGAGAAAGTGGGCTACCTTGCCTAGTCCCATTGGTTATGGGGAAGGGGTCGGAAAAATAGTTGTTTATGAACAGCCTAGCAGACGGGTTAGTATATAGAGCAAAAACTGAATTTATAAATTCTTCAGGGAATCCGTTATGGTGCAGGACTCTACTCATGAACGCCCAATTGACTCTGTCGAATGCCTTCTCTGTGTCCAGTGATAGGAGGCATACTTTTATGTGAACGGTGAAGTTAACAAACAAAACCACCGCTACTGGTCTGACACTAACCCACATTGGATAGATCCCTCCAAGACTGTGGGAACACAAAAATTGAAGGTATGGTGTGGTATATGGGGTGCAAAGATAGTGGGGCCATTCTTCATCAATGGAAACCCCAAGGCCACTGGATATGCGAAATTGCTACATGATGATGTGTTTCCCTCTTTATGCGTTGAAGCTGCACGTTCCCTGAGTTTTTCCAGCAAGATGGTGACCACCACATTATGGGTGTCAGGTCCGAGCATTCCTAGATGAACAGTTTCCTGGAAAGTGGATTAGTCGTCGTGGGCCAGTTGAATGGCCCCCAATGTCTCCCGATCTGACCCCCTTAGACTTTTATCTTTGGGGTCATCTGAAGGTAATTGTCTATGCTGTGAAGATACGAGATGTGCAGCACCTGAAACTACGGATACTGGAAGCCTGTGCTAGCATTTCTCCTGCGGTGTATATATAGTAGTATATAGCAGTGTATACAGATATTGGAAGCCTGTGCTAGCATTTCTCCTGCGGTGTATATAGTAGTATATAGCAGTGTATATGGATACTGGAAGCCTGTGCTAGCATTTCTCCTGCGGTGTATATAGTAGTATATAGCAATGTATACAGATACTGGAAGCCTGTGCTAGCATTTCTCCTGCGGTGTATATAGTAGTATATAGCAGTGTATACGGATACTGGAAGCCTGTGCTAGCATTTCTCCTGCGGTGTATATAGTAGTATATAGCAGTATATAGAGAAGAGGGTTGCATTGACAATCCAACACAATGGGCCGCACATTGAACACATTTTATAAGTGGTCAGAAACTTGTAAATAACTCATGAAAGAATAAAGTTACGTTAAAACCAAGCACATCATTGTTTTTCTTGTGAAATTCCCAAGAGGTTTGATGTGTCACATGACCCTCCTGCTATTGAAAAAAACTAAAAGTTGGATTCAAAATGTCCGACTTCAAAATGGCCGCCATGGTCACCACCCATCTTGAAAAGTCCCCCCCCCCCTCATATATACTAATGTGCCACAAACAGGAAGTTATTATCACCAACCATTCCCATTTTATTAAGGTGTATCCATATAAATGGCCCACCCTGTAGTTGTCTGGGCACAGCTCTTCCTCCTAGACAAAGCCACACTCCTGGACGGGGCGATGGTGCCGTTTTGCGCGCAGGGGCGCTACGACTGGCCGTTTGCATCATCACGTTAGTAGATACGTGTTATACGCTCCGAGCACCGGTAGCTATGGTGATGGATAAACAAATCACATATAAAGTGACGGCTGTACACAGAGAGAGAACATCTAAAAACCAAAAACGAGCTACAGAGAATTACAATAATACATTCATCTCATTGCGCTCGATGAGGCTCAATAGCCTCAAGCGCAAGATCCACCTAGCTTTTTTTTATTAGAGCTGATGTCTATCCACCCCCCCCCCCCCGCCAGCATGTTCGCCTCGTTCCAGATAGAGCGTTTGTATGACCATTATGCACGTCATTCATGTGCTTGATAAAGCATCAACTCCGATTTTAATGGATCGGTCATGCTCGCGGATACGATGGAACAACGGGCGCTTCGTTTTACCAGGTTCATACCAGGCTGTATACAATAAATGTGGATCTACATGTGATAAACTGTTGGTTGGTGATATTATGTCCGACCAATATGATATTTTTAGCTCCTGAATTTAAATGACGGAAGGCACAAGACCCACATTTAAAATTTCCCGTTGGTCCAGATTTGGAAAACCAATCTACTTATTTGCTGTTTTCCATCTAGTGTTTTTGTTTGTTTAAAAATCCTCTAATTGTAATGTTTCTTTTATATGTAATAATTGGCTTGGCTTTAGAGGGGTACTCCGGCGTTAAGATATCTTATCCCCTATCCAAAGGATAGGGGATAAGATGCCTGATCGCGGGGGTCCCCCGTAATCTTCCACGCTGCACCCCGTTAGAACCAGCCCCCGGAGCATGCTCGCTCCGGGTATGATTACTGGCGATCACGGGGATGGAGCATAGTGACATCACGGCTCCGCCCCCGTGTGACATCACGCTCTGCCCCCTCAATGCAAGCCTATGGGAGGGGGAGTGGCAGGCTCCGCCCCGTGTGACATCACACTCCGCCCCCTCAATGCAAGCCTATGGAGGGGGCGTCACGCATTGAGGGGGGCGGAGCGTGACATCACACGGGGGCGGAGCCGAGACGTCACTATACTCTGGTGAAAACCTTTTTTCTTTTAAATCAACTGGTGGCAAAAAGTTAAACATATTTGTATATTACTTCTATTAAAAAATCTTAACCCTTCCAGTACTTATTAGCTGCTGAAATCTCTGTCCATTTTAGCAACCATGCATAGCAGATGCATAGCAGATGTATGCTAAGGGCAGCATGGGGGCTCAGTGGTTAGCACTGCTGCCTTGCAGTGCTGGGGACTTGGGTTCAAATCCCACTAAGGACAACAATAAATAAAGTGTTGTTATTATTATTATAATAACGTCAGCAGAGAGAACTGTGGTCGTGATGTCATCAGAGAGCATTCCAAAAAGAAAATAATTTCCTCTGTACTATTCAGCAGCTAATAAGTACAGGAAGGATTAAGATTTTTTTAATAGAAGTAATTTACAAATATGTTTAACTTTCTGCCACCAGTTTGTTTAAAAGAAAAAATGTTTTCACTGGAGTACCCCTTTAATATCTTCATCTCCTTGTAGGATGTACCAATTGTTACACTTAGCATTACGTATAGTTTTATTTAGGGGGGGGTATTATTGAACGAGAAAATGAATCTGTTTTCAATCTCAGTTTTTTCTTTTTTTTCTCTTTTTTTTTTTCTGGCTTCCTGGATCACTTTTAGGGTGCGTTCCCACCTGGCGTAGACGCAGCGTATTTGACGCTGCGCAAAATTTACGGCAGCAGCGGGAAATACGCTGCGTATTCCTCGCTCACTATACACACAGGGCTTTCCGGCGGCAGCCCAATGTGTACAGTGAGTCTTGGAGGCGGAGCCGCGCGTCACAGACACGCCGGCACATGGCCCCGCCTCCAAAACTCACTATACACATAGGGCTGCTGCCGGAAAGCCCTGTGTGTATAGTGAGCGAGGAATACGCAGCGTATTTCCCGCTGCTGCCATAAATTTTGCGCAGCGTCAAATACGCTGCGTATACGCCCTGTGGGAACGCACCCTTAAAGGGTACCCTTGCTGGAGCAAGCGGTCTTGTAATTCATTGACTTGAGTCAGGTAAGTTCCATCCTTATTTTTAACCCTTTTAAGTCGCAACATCTGACTAAAAGGGATACTCTGCTTGACGTGGGTGGGGTGGGAGGAGTTAAAGTGTAAAATAGAATTTTTAGAAATATTCTTTCTGTACCCCGAAGTAACAATTTCATTATTCTTGATGTCAATTTGGACATCAAGAAACTCCAAGTGATCTCCCCCAAATTGGGAAGTGAACCTCATGTTCACGTTATTCACTTGGTTAAAGGGGTACTCCGGTGAAAACCTTTTTTCTTTTAAATCAACTGGTGGCAGAAAGTTAAACATATTTGTAAATTACTTCTATTAAAAAATCTTAATCCTTCCAGTACTTATTAGTTGCTGAATGCTACAGAGGAAATTCCTTTCTTTTTGGAACACTGATGACATCACGAGCACAGTGCTCTCTGCTGACATCTCTGTCCATTTTAGCATCCGTGCATAGCAGATGTATGCTAAGGGCAGCATGGTGGCTCAGTGGTTAGTACTGCTGCCTTGCAGTGCTGGGGACTTGGGTTCAAATCCCACTAAGGACAACAATAAATAAAGTGTTATTATTATTATAATAACGTCAGCAGAGAGATCTGTGGTCGTGATGTCATCAGAGAGCATTCCAAAAAGAAAAGAATTTCCTCTGTAGTATTCAGCAGCTAATAAGTACAGGAAGGATTAAGATTTTTTTAATAGAAGTAATTTACAAATATGTTTAACTTTCTGCCACCAGTTGATTTAAAAGAAAAAAGGTTTTCACCGGAGTACCCCTTTAAGGCAATCAACAAAATTGTAAACTTCTTCCTCACTCCCGTCCCACACGACGAACAGATCGTCAACGAACCTTAAAAATAACCTTATTTTACTGATAAATGGATTTGGTGACGTAAAAATGAAGTTTCTTTAGAACACGGCGAGGAATAGCTTAGTGTACGAGCAAGATGTGGGCGTTCCCATTGCTGTACCACTCCCCGCCATGTTCAAAAGCGTTGTTGTTCAGGATAAATAGAGCATCAGGGTGTACAGGCTCTCAACATCTATAGAAGTAGGGCTGGGCGGTAGAGATGAGCGAACTTACAGTAAATTTGATTCGTCACGAACTTCTCGGCTCGGCGGTTGATGACTTATCCTGCATAAATTAGTTCAGTTTTCAGGTGCTTCCGTGGGCTGGAAAAGGTGGATACAGTCCTAGGAGACTCTTTCCTAGGATTGTATCCACCTTTTCCAGCCCACCGGCGCACCGGAAAGCTGAACTAATTTATGCAGGAAAAGTCATCAACTGCCGAGCCGAGAAGTTCGTGACGAATCGAATTTACTGTAAGTTCGCTCATCTCTACTGGGCGGTATACCGGTTCATACCGAATACCAAATTTTTTGGGCTGCACGATATGGATTTTCCCCCATACCGCAATACCGGTTGGGCCCCTCCCCCTCGGGAATGTATTATCAGCCTAGCGCTGCGTTGGCCCCACATCGGGGAACTAATCCTATGTTACCCGCCAGCACTGTTCTGCCCAGCCCAGCGGGGTACTACTCACAGATGCCACCCGCAAGCACTGCCCTCCTCCTCTTTGTTGGGGGCCACCGGCGCTGGAACTCTATACTGTACGCCAATGGTCTCCAACCTGCGGACCTCCAGATGTTGCAAAACTACAACTCCCAGCATGCCCGGACAGCCAACGGCTGTCCGGGCATGCTGGGAGTTGTAGTTTTGCAACAACTGGAGGTCCACAGGTTTGAGACCACTGCTGTACACTGTATCCCTATGCCCGGGTTGCAAAAGATAAACAAAATAAACTGTAACTCTTTTACCTACGTCGGCCACACGCTGGGGACGGGAACGTCGGACAGCCATCAGCCTATCACCGGCCGCAGCGATGCCCCGCCCCGGCCAGTGATAGGCTGAGCCCACTGTCATGTAAGGAGCTCTGGACGGCTTCTTACATGATAGTGGGCTCAGCCTATCACTGGCCGGGGCGGGACATCGCTGCGGCCGGTGATAGGCTGGCGGCTGTCCGACGTTCTAGCCCCAAGGAACAGCGTGTGGCCGGCGTAGGTAAGTTAAAGGGGTATTCCAGGCAAAACCTTTTTATATATATATATATATATATATATTAACTGGCTCTGGAAAGTTAAACAGATTTGTAAATTACTTCTATTAAAAAATCTTAATCCTTCCAATAGTTATTAGCTTCTGAAGTTTTCTATCTAACTGCTCAATGATGATGTCACGTCCCGGGAGCTGTGCATGATGGGAAAATATCCCCATAGGAACTGCACAGCTCCCGGGACGTGAGTCATCAGAGAGCAGTTAGACAGAAAACAATGACTCAACTTCAGAAGCTAATAACTATTGGAAGGGTTAAGATTTTTTAATAGAAGTAATTTACAAATCTGTTTAACTTTCTTGAGCCAGTTGATATATAAAAAAAAAAAGTTTTGGCCTGGAATACCCCTTTAAAGGAGTAGTCCAGTGGTGACTCAGTGGTTTACAACTTATCCCCTATCTTAAGGATAGGGGATAAGTTGCAGATCGCAGGGGGTCCGACCCCTGGGGCCCCCCGCGATCTCCTGTATGGAGCCCCGACAGCCCGCACGAGGCGGCAGCCGACACTCCCCCATCAATACAAGTCTATGGCAGAGCCGAAGCCCTGCCTTCGGCAATCTCCGGCTCTGCCATTGAGATGTATTGAGGGGGCGTGTCGGCCGCCGCCACGTGCGGGGGTCGACACCCGCTATCTCGGCGGAGAGCCGGGGCCCCATACAGAGAGATCGCAGGGGGCCCCAGCAGTCGGACCCCCCGCGATCTCAAACTTATCCCCTATCCTTAGGATAGGGGATAAGTTTTTCACCACTGGACTACCCCTTTAAAGTTTTTCTGTATCTTTTGCTGCCAGGGCATAGGGATACAGCGTACAGCAGTGGTCTCCAACCTGCGGACCTCCAGCTGTTGCAAAACTACAACTCCCAGCATGGTCCGCAGGTTGGAGACCATTGGCGTACAGTATAGAGTTCCAGCGCCCGGCGGCTCCCAACAAAGAGGAGGAGGGCAGTGCTTGCGGGTGACATATGTGAGTAGTACCCCGCTGGGCTGATCATTAATTGGGGGGAGCAGAACAGTGCTGGCGGGTCACATGATTTGGGGGGGAAGCCGAACACCGCGCACGGGTCACATGATTGGGGCGGGGGGACGGGCAGAACAGCGCTGGCGGGTCACATGATTTGGGGGGGGGGGGTGAAAATACCGTTATATACCGTGGAACCGCTGTAAGTTAAAAAAAAATACTGTGATACACATATTTGGTCATACCGCCCAGCCCTATATAGAAGTGAGATTGTATCCAGGTCGTCACTCAAATCCTGCAAGGATCCCCAGTATCTCTCATAGAAGAGGGAACATATTTAAAGAGTACCTGTCATCAACTAAACTTTCCCTGATCCCCCTCCCCATCTGTCCCTTACTCTCCCTGTGTTTATTGAGGTTTAAAATGCTGTGGAAATACCTTTTTTTATCCCTCTTCATTAGCTCGGGAGCACTGTCTTTCTGAGGGGTGGAAGGAGGCGGGTCCCGGCAGGCATGATGTCACATGAAGCCTGGCCGGGACTCTGCTTCTGCCAGTCTTCCTGTATGCTGCTCTCCCTCTGCAGCAGTGTTTCCCAACCAGGGTACCTCCAGCTGTTGCAAAACTACAACTCCCAGCATGCCCAGACAGCCAACAGCTGTCCAGGCCTGCTGGGAGTTGTAGTTTTGCAACAGCTGGAGGCACCCTGGTTGGGAAACACTGCTCTGCTCAGTGTGCATACAGACTAAGTACAGGGGAGGGACAGCAGCCTCTGTCTCTCTCTCTCTCCTGTGTCTCTCCACTAAAAAGGTCAATTCTGAGAACCAGGGGCGGTGGGAGCAATTAGAGAGGCAGTAATGAAGATGAATGTCAGGGGGGGGGGGGGGACACAGAGCAGGGTGTGCAGTGAGATAATACAATGTATAAGATAACGTGTGGTGAGGGGCAGGGAGAACACAGAGCAGGGGGGAGGGGGAGGTGACTGGCCTCTGTTATATGAGAGGCATGTGCAGGCTTGTAGCTCACAGTGCTGCTCCAGGCTGGGAGCGAGTCCTGAGCTGAGAGGACTGAACTTCCGGTGGAAGGACCAGAGCCCTTCAGCATTAGTCCTAAAAGCTGTACACTTACTATGAAAAGCATAGAAAGCTGCCTGCAGACCAGGCATAGAAGAGTGACCCCTAGTGGCCAAAAGTATAAAATGAAAAAACTGGTATAAATATTAATATTTTTTAATGAAGATATATTACAATATGTCTTCATTAATGATTATGAACAACATATTACAAGTTTTTGTTGATGACAGGTAATCTTTAAGTAAAGGAGAAATTAACCAATCGATGAAACTAGACAAAAATTCAGTAGGTTTTCCTATACCCGCTACTATTGGGCAATCTGGAGGCTGTTTAGTGGTCTTGTGGATTTTTGGCAATATATACCATGTTGGCTTTTTAGGGGACTTAGAGATAACATTATTTTCTGTGGATTTTCTCTTCCGGCTTCTCAACTTTCCAATAATTTTACTTGCTGGATCAGATTTAAATTTTTCATAAACCATAACGTTCCCTGGTTGATTATTTGCTTCAAAATCATGGGCCTAGATTTATCAAAGTTTGTAGAGCTTATGTTTCCATATATTTGGCGCAACTTTGGCGCAACTCTGCTTCCTTGCGACTTTTTCTTTGTTTACATCCCACCGCAGCAACGATGATAAATGTCCCCCATGGTCTTTGCGGCTCCTCACTACCGCTGCGCCCCCTTTTTCGGCCTTGGTAACAATGATGTCATCTCTTTTACTCGATCTTGTTAAAGCAGCTTTTTCTGCCCCAGAAATATTACTTTTGGATGAATAAGGACTTTATAACCTCTTTTTCATCTGCTTTCATGAAGATATCAATGTTACCACCCGGTACCAAAGGGGGACAGAGTGTAGATGGATTAACCCCCCTGAAAGCGCTTATCTATGTTGGTGCTACCAAAATCATTGTCTGCGCATTCCATCAGGGCTATTCAATCCCTCTGTTTCTTCTCTGTCAAATTCCTTGGGGATAAATAAAAATATATAAAATACCTAACGGGCCAACACTGCAGGGGGAATCACTTTCATTTTTTGTCTGCTCATATTTATTTTCAGTGTGATTGGGAAAAATGTTTTTTTTTAACTTATTCCCTTGTATAGATCTTCCTAGAACCTGGTGAAATTAAAGGAGTTATCCAGGAAAAACATAAAAACATAAAAACATATATATATATATATATCTCTCAACTGGTTCCAGAAAGTTAAACAGATTTGTAAATGACTTCTATTAAAAAATCTTAATCCTTTCAGTACTTATGAGCTGCTGAAGTTGAGTTGTTCTTTTCTGTCTAAGTGCTCTCTGATGACACCTGTCTCGGGAACTGTCCAGAGTAGAAGCAAATCCCCATAGCAAACCTCTTCTACTCTGTGCAGTTCCTGAGACAAGCAGAGATGTCAGCAGAGAGCACTATGGCCAGACAGAAAAGAACAACTCTACTTCAGCAGCTGATAATTATTGAAAGGATTAAGATTTTTTTTAATAGAAGTAATTTACTTTCTGGACCCAGTTGATATATTAAAAAAAAAAGTTTTTTTTCCTGGAAGTCCTCAGAGAGTCCAAAACTAAGTCCCCTATTCAGTACTGCCGTCTCTGTATCATCCAGAGGTTTGTCCGTAAGATTTAGGACGACGTTCACATTGCTCACTTGCGCCAGGTCACTGACTTCTTCCGAGGGGTGCGTCTTCTGGTTTTATTTTTCTCCCTCTGCCTCTCCTTTTTTGTTTCCTAAAGGGAGTGCAGGTTGAGGATTAGGTTCGCCTGTAGATTTTTGCGGTCTCTCATAAAAGAGACTACTGTCTGACTCTGTGGTCATAAAATCGGAACTTTTAAGTGTTTTTTTCGGAGTCGCTATTTTTTTTTCTTCCATATCTTTGGTTCTTGTTACTGTTGGATTTATTCTTATTTTTTTTGTCAGGTGAAAATTTGTCCCGATTCAAAATCCCTCTTGTGGCTTAGAAACTGGTCTCGTTTCACGTCTTTGATGGTAGCTGGTTTTCTCTCTGTGTACAGCCGTCACTTTAAATGTGATTTGTTTATCCATCACCATAGCTACCGGTGCTCGGAGTGTATAACACGTATCTTCTAACTAGGGATCGACCGATATCGGTTTTTTAGGGCCGATACCGATAAGGGTGGGTTCACACCACGATTTTCTATACAGTTTTTGGATACGGTTTAAAAAAAACAAAACAAAAAAACGTACGCAACTGTACAGAAGCCCGTGCGTATAGACTTCCCATTCAAAACCGTATGCACCATATTGCATACTGTTGTCTCCGTTTTTCACACCACACGGTTTTTTACTTTTTTTTCTGGACAAAAAAAACGTGGCCTACCACAGTTTTTGGTCCAGGTAAAAAACCGTATAGACCTGTATACGTTTTTTTTTTTTTTTTACATGGGAGTCAATGGGAACCGTACAGAACTATAAGTGCGTACGGTTCCATCCAGTTTTTACCGTACGGTTTTGGACTTTGCACAGTTTTTTTTCTTGGAATTTCAATCAAACAAGTGAAACTTTATTCATAATGGAATGAAAAGTTCAAAACGTATACGTTTTTTTTCTTAAAAAACGGATGCAACCGGACATCACTTTTCAAACCGAATACAGATATAACTTTGTACACACGTTTTGATACAGTTTAGTCAGGTTTTGAGAAATCCGTTCTTTTATCAAAAACCTGAAAAAAAAAACTGTATTGCAAAAACGTGGTGTGAACCCAGCCTAAGGCTGGGTTCACACTACGTTTTTGCCATACTGTTTTCAATCCGTTTTTCTAAAGAAAACCGTATGGCAAAAAAACGGATGGAACAGTATGGAAAAAAGTAAACCGTGTGCGTTTTTAAACAGTATACAGTTTTTAAAAGTGCATACAGTTCCCTCAGTTTTTATTTAAAAAAAAACATAAGTTTTTGAAAATGTTGTCCATTTTTAATGGGAGGGGTCTTGGGTGGGGACTTAAGGATTCAAATGCGCATGTGCAAAGTAAAAACGTATACGTTTTTCCCGTATGGAACCGTATACATGTGCGTTTCCCATTGACGTCCATGTTAAAAAAAACGTATGCGGTTGCAGTACGGTTTTTAAACCGGAGTCAAAACCGTGGTTGACCACAATTTTGTCTCCGGTTTAAAAATCGTACTGCAACCGCATAAGTTTTTTTTAACATGGACGTCAATGGGAAACGCACATGGATACGGTTCCATACGGGAAAAACGTATACGTTTTTACTTTGCACATGCGCATTTGAATCCTTAAGTCCCCACCCAAGACCCCGCCCATTAAAAATGGACAACATTTTCAAAAACTTATGTTTTTTTTAAATAAAAACTGACGGAACTGTATGTACTTTTAAAAACAATATACTGTTTAAAAACGCATACGGTTTACTTTTTTCCATACTGTTCCATCCGTTTTTTTGCCATACGATTTTCTTTAGAAAAACGGATTGAAAACAGTATGGCAAAAACGTGATGTGAACCCTGCCTAATCTGTGGTGGTTAGGGCCGATAGCCGATAACTTATACCGATATTCCGGTATAAGTTATCGGCTATTTATCTCCCCCCCCCCCCCTCCAGCACTGTGCTGCAGATCATTGATTTAAAGCGGGCGCCTTAAATCAATGAACTGCAGCGGCTTTTGCGGGGCCAGAGACCGCCGCCGCCGCCACCCGCTTCTGTCACCCTGCCTGTCCGGGGGTCCTCCTGAGTCCTATCACCGCCACTGCCCCCCCCCCCCCCATCCCCAGTTTTATAATTACCTGTTCCCGGGGTCCACGCTACATCTGGCTCCGGTGGCGTCATCCTGAGCTGTCACTGTGCGCACTGACAGTGACGTCGCGTTGAGTACGTCACTCGTCATTGCGCAGCGCACAGCATAACACAGGACGCCGCAGGAGCCAGAAGTAGCGCGGACCCTGGGAACAGGTAATTATAAAACCGGGGATGGGGGAGGCAATGGGGCTGGGGCGGTAAGGTGGGTTGGTGGGGCAGTCGTGGTGCGGTGGGTCGGTGGGGCAGTCGCGGTGCGGTGGGTGGTGCGGGGCATTATCGGATTATCAGCAAGGTAATTGCCGATAACACCCAAAATCGTGAATATCGGCCGATCCCTACTTCTAACGTGATGACGCAAAGGGCCAGTCGAAGCGCCACTGCGTGCGAAACGGCACCGTCGCCCGCCCAGGTAGCCCTGCTGCTGCTCACCTGTCCGTCCTGCACTGAAGTTCTGTAAGCTGTTTATGAAAAGTCTTTAATAAAGTTATCCGCTTTACGACCAGCCTGGCGAGTACGCATAAAGGGGTATTCCAGGAAAAACTTTTTTTTATATATCAACTGGCTCCAGAAAGTTAAACAGATTTGTAAATTATTTCTATTTAAAAAATCTTAATCCTTTCAGTTAGGGATCGACCGATTATCGGTATGGCCGATATTATCGGCCGATAATCACGATTTTGGGCATTATCGGTATCGGCAATTATCTTGCCGATAATGCCCCCCCGCCGCACCGCGACCGCCACCCCCTCGACCCGCCGCACCGCCGACCCACCGCACCACGTTGAAACCCCCCACCGTGATGCTAGGCGGTATACCGGTATGGATTTTTTACCATAACGCTATACCGGTCGGGCCCCTCCCCCACCCTCCCAGTCAATAAAAAAATTAAACTTACCCGTAATGGGGGTGGTCCGGGTCATCCATCCATCGTTCCTGTAGCATCCGGGGGCGTTCCGGGTGGAGGGTGGTCCGCTGCGGGCTGTCCTTCTTCTCCCACGGTCTTCTTCTCCACTCCGGGCAGGCTCCGGCCTAGTACGCTGCATAGACGCCGCTATGCCGTGACGTCAGGTGCGTCGCTGCGCACGGGCGTCACTGCGCAGCGGCGTCTATGCAGCGTACTAGGCCGGAGCCTGCCCGGAGTGGAGAAGAAGACCGTGGGAGAAGAAGGACAGCCCGGACCGGACCACCCTCCACCCGGAACGCCCCCGGACACTACAGGAACGATGGATGGATGGCCCGGACCAGCCTGACAGGTAAGGGGAGAGAAGCGGGTGGTGGCGGCGGCCTATGGCACCGCAAAAGCCACTGCAGATCATTGATTTAAAGCTCCCGCTTTAGGGGGTTAAATAGCCGATAACTTATACCGGAATATCGGTATAAGTTATCGGCTATCGGCCATAACCTCCACCGATTATCGGTATCGGCCCTAAAAAACCGATATCGGTCGATCCCTACTTTCAGTACTTATGAGCTTCTGAAGTTAAGGTTGTTCTTTTCTGTCTAAGTGCTCTCTGATGACACCTGTCTCGGGAACCGCCCAGTTTAGAAGAGGTTTGCTATGGGGATTTGCTTCTAAACTGGGCGGTTCCCGAGACACGTGTCATCAGAGAGCACTTAGACAGAAAAGGACAACCTTAACTTCAGAAGCTCATAAGTACTGAAGGGATTAAGATTTTTTTTTATAGAAATAATTTACAAATCTGTTTAACTTTCTGGAGCCAGTTGATATATAAAAAAAAAAAAGTTTTTCCTGGAATACCCCTTTAATAAAGTTATCTGCTTTACGACCAGCCTGGCGAGTGCGCTTAAATTGTCATCTACGGCGCTATATGAGAGATCATTTCTTGCGCCGTTTAGTTTTTATATGGAACATTTTTTTGTTTTGATGGGACTGTTTTGATCGCTTTTAAATATATATTTTTTTTCCTGGTATATGAAGTGACCAAAAATTCTGGATTTGCCACCGGCCAAAAAATAATAATTCCTTTGAAGGGCGACGTCATCTGAAAAAGTAACAGGCGGTAGAAAAAATGGTGGAAAAGACGGAAACCGTCTACAATGTGAGACACCAGTGCAGTGTTTCCCAACCAGGGTGCCTCCAGCTGTTTCAAAACTACAACTCCCAGCATGCCCGGACAGCCTTCGGCTGTCCGGGCATGCTGGGAGTTGTAGTTTTGAAACTGCTGGAGGCACCCTGGTTGGGAACTACTGCTCTAGTGTGAACAGTCACCAGCATCTCATGGGATTCATTTAACCCATAATAGATGGCATAGGACCCTTACTGTGTAGTGCTGCCCCCCTGTATTGTGCGGCCCTAAGGTAACACCACAACCCCCAGTACCGACCACCACCGTCTCCTGTACGCGCGGGATCTGCACACGTGATCAAGTCACCCGTTGCTAAGCAACGACAGAATACAGGCGTCCCCCGCCGTTCTAACTCATTACACCGCTCACGTGACCACACCGTCACAATCTAATACACCTGGGGGATATATAGCGATAATACACAGGCAGCGCCTCGGTACACAGCGCCCGCTACCGGTCACTAAGAGGATTGCAGGGCCTGACGACAAGCAACGCCCGCAGTTCCGTCCAGTAACCACGTGACGTCACTAGTGACGTGTATGTGCCGCGCCGGAAGTGAAGAGGCAGTAGAGGAGCGCAGGTGAGAGAGGGTGTAGTGTATAGTGTGCACTGTCCTCTATGTGTCCTGTATATAACATACATCCACCTGTGTACAGTACTGTATACTCTCCTCCCTGTATACTATATACCTCCTCATATATACTGTATACTCTCCTCCCTGTATACTATATACCTCCTCATATATACTGTATACTCTCCTCCCTGTATACTATATACCTCCTCATATATACTGTATACTCTCCTCCCTGTATACTATATACCTCCTCATATATACTGTATACTCTCCTCCCTGTATACTATATACCTCCTCATATATACTGTATACTCTCCTCCCTGTATACCTCCTCATATACTGTATACTCTCCTCCCTGTATACTATATACCTCCTCATATACTGTATACTCTCCTCCCTGTATGCTATATACCTCCTCATATATACTGTATACTCTCCTCCCTGTATACTATATACCTCCTCATATATACTGTATACTCTCCTCCCTGTATACTATATACCTCCTCATATACTGTATACTCTCCTCCCTGTATACTATATACTCTCCTCCCTGTATACTATATACCTCCTCATATATACTGTATACTCTCCTCCCTGTATACTATATACCTCCTCATATATACTGTATACTCTCCTCCCTGTATACTATATACTTCCTAATATATACTGTATACTCTCCTCCCTGTATACTATATACCTCCTCATATATACTGTATACTCTCCTCCCTGTATACCTCCTCATATACTGTATACTCTCCTCCCTGTATACCTCCTCATATACTGTATACTCTCCTCCCTGTATACCTCCTCATATACTGTATACTCTCCTCCCTGTATACCTCCTCATATACTGTATACTCTCCTCCCTGTATACTATATACCTCCTCATATATACTGTATACTCTCCTCCCTGTATACTATATACCTCCTCATATATACTGTATACTCTCCTCCCTGTATACTATATACCTCCTCATATATACTGTATACTCTCCTCCCTGTATACTATATACCTCCTCATATACTGTATACTCTCCTCCCTGTATACTATATACTCTCCTCCCTGTATACTATATACCTCCTCATATATACTGTATACTCTCCTCCCTGTATACTATATACCTCCTCATATATACTGTAGACTCTCCTCCCTGTATACTATATACTTCCTAATATATACTGTATACTCTCCTCCCTGTATACTATATACCTCCTAATATATACTGTATACTCTCCTCCCTGTATACCTCCTCATATACTGTATACTCTCCTCCCTGTATACCTCCTCATATACTGTATACTCTCCTCCCTGTATACCTCCTCATATACTGTATACTCTCCTCCCTGTATACCTCCTCATATACTGTATACTCTCCTCCCTGTATACTATATACCTCCTCATATACACTGTATACTCTCCTCCCTGTATACTATATACCTCCTCATATATACTGTATACTCTCCTCCCTGTATACTATATACCTCCTCATATATACTGTATACTCTCCTCCCTGTATACTATATACCTCCTCATATACTGTATACTCTCCTCCCTGTATACCTCCTCATATATACTGTATACTCTCCTCCCTGTATACTATATACCTACTCATATATACTGTATACTCTCCTCCCTGTATACTATATACCTCCTCATATATACTGTATACTCTCCTCCCTGTATACTATATACCTCCTCATATACTGTATACTCTCCTCCCTGTATACCTCCTCATATATACTGTATACTCTCCTCCCTGTATACTATATACTTCCTCATATATACTGTATACTCTCCTCCCTGTATACTATATACCTCCTCATATATACTGTATACTCTCCTCCCTGTATACCTCCTCATATATACTGTATACTCTCCTCCCTGTATACTATATACCTCCTCATATACTGTATACTCTCCTCCCTGTATACCTCCTCATATATACTGTATACTCTCCTCCCTGTATACTATATACTTCCTCATATATACTGTATACTCTCCTCCATGTATACTATATACCTCCTCATATATACTGTATACTCTCCTCCCTGTATACTATATACCTCCTAATATATACTGTATACTCTCCTCCCTGTATACTATATACCTCCTAATATATACTGTATTCTCTCCTCCCTGTATAACTCCTCATACTGTATACTCTCCTCCCTGTATACTATATACCTCCTCATATATACTGTATACTCTCCTCCCTGTATACTATATACCTCCTCATATATACTGTATACTCTCCTCCCTGTATACTATATACCTCCTCATATATACTGTATACTCTCCTCCCTGTATACTATATACTTCCTCATATATACTGTATACTCTCCTCCCTGTATACTATATACCTCCTCATATATACTGTATACTCTCCTCCCTGTATACTATATACCTCCTAATATATACTGTATACTCTCCTCCCTGTATACTATATACCTCCTAATATATACTGTATTCTCTCCTCCCTGTATAACTCCTCATACTGTATACTCTCCTCCCTGTATACTATATACCTCCTCATATATACTGTATACACTCATCCCTGTATACTATATACCTCCTCATATATACTGTATACTCTCCTCCCTGTATACTATATACCTCCTCATATATACTGTATACTCTCCTCCCTGTATACTATATACTTCCTAATATATACTGTATACTTTCCTCCCTGTATAACTCCTCATATATACTGTATACTCTCCTCCCTGTATACTATATACCTCCTCATATATACTGTATACTCTCCTCCCTGTATACTATATACCTCCTCATATATACTGTATACTCTCCTCCCTGTATACTATATACCTCCTCATATATACTGTATACTCTCCTCCCTGTATACTATATACCTCCTCATATATACTGTATACTCTCCTCCCTGTATACTATATACCTCCTCATATATACTGTATACTCTCCTCCCTGTATACCTCCTCATATACTGTATACTCTCCTCCCTGTATACTATATACCTCCTCATATATACTGTATACTCTCCTCCCTGTATACTATATACCTCCTCATATACTGTATACTCTCCTCCCTGTATACTATATACCTCCTCATATACTGTATACTCTCCTCCCTGTATACCTCCTCATATATACTGTATACTCTCCTCCCTGTATACTATATACCTCCTCATATATACTGTATACTCTCCTCCCTGTATACTATATACTTCCTAATATATACTGTATTCTCTCCTCCCTGTATAACTCCTCATATATACTGTATACTCTCCTCCCTGTATACTATATACCTCCTCATATATACTGTATACTCTCCTCCCTGTATACTATATACCTCCTCATATATACTGTATACTCTCCTCCCTGTATACTATATACCTCCTCATATACTGTATACTCTCCTCCCTGTATAACTCCTCATATATACTGTATACTCTCCTCCCTGTATACTATATACCTCCTCATATACTGTATACCTCCTCATATACTGTATACTCTCCTCCCTGTATACTATATACCGCCTCATATACTGTATACTCTCCTCCCTATATACTGTATACTCTCCTCCCTGTATACTATATACTTCCTCATATATACTGTATACTCTCCTCCCTGTATAACTCCTCATATATACTGTATACTCTCCTCCCTGTATACTATAGCTCCTCATATATACTGTATACTCTCCTCCCTGTATACTATAGCTCCTCATATATACTGTATACTCTCCTCCCTGTATACTATAGCTCCTCATATATACTGTATACTCTCCTCCCTGTATACCTCCTCATATATACTGTATACTCTCCTCCCTGTATACTATAAACCTCGTCATATATACTGTATACACTCCTCCATGTATACTATATACCTCCTCATATACTGTATACTCTCCTCCCTGTATACTATATACCTCCTCATATATACTGTATACTCTCCTCCCTGTATACTATATACCTCCTCATATATACTGTATACTCTCCTCCCTGTATACTATATACCTCCTCATATACTGTATACCTCCTCATATATACACAAGAAAAAAGAAAGATAGCCGGCACAACAGCCTAATACATGGGTGCACATTCCTCATATATACTGTATACTCTCCTCCCTGTATACCTCCTCATATACTGTATACTCTCCTCCCTGTATACCTCCTCATATACTGTATACTCTCCTCCCTGTATACTATATACCGCCTCATATACTGTATACTCTCCTCCCTGTATACTATATACCTCCTCATATATACTGTATACTCTCCTCCCTGTATACTATATACTTCCTCATATATACTGTATACTCTCCTCCCTGTATACCTCCTCATATATACTGTATACTCTCCTCCCTGTATACTATATACCTACTCATATATACTGTATACTCTCCTCCCTGTATACTATATACCTCCTCATATATACTGTATACTCTCCTCCCTGTATACCTCCTCATATATACTGTATACTCTCCTCCCTGTATACTATATACCTCCTCATATATACTGTATACTCTCCTCCCTGTATACTATATACTTCCTCATATATACTGTATACTCTCCTCCATGTATACCTCCTCATATATACTGTATACTCTCCTCCCTGTATACTATATACTTCCTAATATATACTGTATACTCTCCTCCCTGTATACTCTCCTCCCTGTATACTATATACTTCCTAATATATACTGTATTCTCTCCTCCCTGTATACTATATACTTCCTAATATATACTGTATTCTCTCCTCCCTGTATAACTCCTCATACTGTATACTCTCCTCCCTGTATACTATATACCTCCTCATATATACTGTATACTCTCCTCCCTGTATACTATATACTTCCTAATATATACTGTATACTCTCCTCCCTGTATAACTCCTCATATATACTGTATACTCTCCTCCCTGTATACTATATACCTCCTCATATACTGTATACTCTCCTCCCTGTATACTATATACCGCCTCATATACTGTATACTCTCCTCCCTGTATACTATATACTTCCTCATATATACTGTATACTTTCCTCCCTGTATAACTCCTCATATATACTGTATACTCTCCTCCCTGTATACTATAGCTCCTCATATATACTGTATACTCTCCTCCCTGTATACCTCCTCATATATACTGTATACTCTCCTCCCTGTATACTATATACCTCCTCATATATACTGTATACTCTCCTCCATGTATACCTCCTCATATATACTGTATACTCTCCTCCATGTATACTATATACTTCCTCATATATACTGTATACTCTCCTCCATGTATACTATATACCTCCTCATATATACTGTATACTCTCCTCCATGTATACTATATACCTCCTCATATACTGTATACTCTCCTCCCTGTATAACTCCTCATATATACTGTATACTCTCCTCCCTGTATACTATATACCTCCTCATATACTGTATACCTCCTCATATATACACAAGAAAAAAGAAAGATAGCCGGCACAACAGCCTAATACATGGGTGCACATTCCTCATATATACTGTATACTCTCCTCCCTGTATACCTCCTCATATACTGTATACTCTCCTCCCTGTATACTATATACCGCCTCATATACTGTATACTCTCCTCCCTGTATACTATATACCTCCTCATATATACTGTATACTCTCCTCCCTGTATACTATATACCTCCTCATATATACTGTATACTCTCCTTCCTGTATACTATATACCTCCTCATATATACTGTATACTCTCCTCCCTGTATACTATATACTTCCTCATATATACTGTATACTCTCCTCCCTGTATACTATATACTTCCTCATATATACTGTATACTCTCCTCCCTGTATACTATATACCTCCTCATATACTGTATACTCTCCTCACTGTATACCTCCTCATATACTGTATACTCTCCTCCCTGTATACTACATACCTCCTCCTGTATACTCTCCTCTCTGTATACTATATACCTCCCCCATATACTCTCCTCCTTGTATATTATATACCTCCTCCTGTATACTTTCCTTCCTTTATATTATATACCTCTTCCTATATACTGTATACTCTCCTCCCTTTAGGAACAGAATATTTGACAGTATCTGTGTAGTATACTACATGTTCCTATTTCTATGGATTGAGTAGAGCTGGGCGGTATGACCAAATATGTGTATCACTGTATTTTTGTAACTTATGGCGGATCCGCGGTATATAACAGTATTTCTTTCACCCCCACCCCAAATCATGTTACCCGCCAGCGCTGTTCTGCTCCCCCCCCCAATTATCAGCCCAGCAGGGTACTACTCACATGTCACCCGCAAGCACTGCCCTCCTCCTCTTTGTTGGGGGCCGCTGGCGCTGGAACTCTATACTGTACGCCAGTGGTCTCCAACCTGCGGACCTCCAGCTGTTGCAAAACTACAACTCCCAGCATGCCCGGACAGCCGTTGTTTGTCCGGGCATTCTGGGAGTTGTAGTTTTGCAACAGCTGGAGGTCCGCAGGTTGGAGACCCCTGCTGTACGCTGTATCCCTATGCCCTGGCTGCAAAAGATAAACAAAATAAACTTTAACTTACCTATGTTGGCCTCACACTGTTCCTGGGGACTGGAACGTTGGACAGCCGTCAGCCCCGGCCGGTGATAGGCTGAGCCCACTGTCATGTAAGGAGCTCTGTCCGGCTTCTTACATGACAGTGCGTTTAACCTATCACTGGCCGGGGCGGGACATTACTGCGGCTGGTGATAGGCTGACGGCTGTCCGATGTTCCAGTCCCCAGGAACAGCGTAAGGATGACGTAGGTAAGTTAAAGTTTATTTTGTTTATCTTTTGCAGCCCGGGCATAGGGATACAGCATTGGTCTCCAACCTGCGGACCTCCAGCTGTAGCAAAACTACAACTCCCAGCATGCTAGGAGTTGTAGTTTTGCAACAGCTGGAGGTCCACAGGTTGGAGACCACTGGCGTACAGTATAGAGTTCCAGTGCCAGCAGCCCCCAACAAAGAGGAGGAGGGCAGTGCTTGCGGGTGACATATGTGAGTAGTACCCTGCTGGGCTGATCATTAATTGGGGGGGGGGAGTAGAACAGCGCTGGCGGGTCACATGACTTGGGGGGGGAGCAGAACAGCGCTCGCAGGTAACATGATTTGGGGGGAGCAGAACAGCGCTGGCTGGTCACATATGATTAGTTCCCCGATGTGGGGACAGTGCAGCGCTGGGCTGATAATTCATTCATTCCCAAGGGGGAGGGGCCCAACCGGTATTGCGGTATGGGGAAAAATTCATATCGTGCAGCACAAAAATTTTGGTATTCAGTATGAACCAGTATACTGCCCAGCCCTAGGATTGAGTATTAATAATTCCCCCTCATTAGGGTCCTATGATTCTCCCATTGTTCCAACACTAGGTTGTTGATTAAAACACAGTCTTTAGTAACCCCGCGACGTTTTGCCGGAAAGAACCGGCTTTCTCAAGGTGCAGGACGCTAATGCGGAAACTATGATGCTATGAAAATACCTCCAACTTATTAGAGGTCCAGAAGGACCTAAAACCAACACTAAGGTTGTGTTTTTAATGCTCTTTTTTTTTTATTTTTTTTTTATTTATTTTTTTTGCACTTTCTTTGGGGAATTTTTTAAAGTAAAACAATAAAAGTAATATTTTCAGGGGTAACCCTAGTAAAGGGCTTAGTCCTGGAGGGGTTTTTATGCCCTGAAGGGAATTGTAATAGAAATTGTATACCCTGGGTACTCTATGGGATAACTTAATAAACATTGTTCTCCATACGTCACCCTAACCTCCTCTAATCTTTCTTCATACAGTAATGGTGGAGTACAAGATACGCAGTTATGTTGGCCCTGACTACGAGGTGGTGCGGGATCTGTTCTCTCACGGGATGAGCGAGTACGTCCCTGCCGTCTGTATCCACGTGGTGACGCGCCCCTGGGTCCTGTTCGTCATGGCCTGTATGTTCCTGTCCCTGCTCGTCAGCTCTAAGTCTATCATCCTTCCGATCTTGGCCATCACCCTCTCCCTGGCCTTGGGCCGCCAACTCCTCGGCTACATCTGGAACATGTACATTGACCATTGCTTGAAGGAAGATCTGCAGGACATCCAGAAGACCTACATGGAGGACCAGGGCTCCCACTTCTGGGTGGCGGAGGTCGAGGACAATGTGGTTGGGACAGTGGCGGCCAAACCTTGCGACGAGAACCCAGATGAGCTCGTGCTGAAGCGAATGTCTGTGAGGAAAGATTTCCGGGGTCACGGCATCGCCAAGGCCTTGTCCCGGGAGGTGATCGGGTTCGCTCGGCAGCGAGGTTACAGGCGGGTCATACTGAACACACTGATGGTTCAGCACGAGGCGCAGAGGATGTACGAGAGCGTCGGCTTCAGAAAGTACACGGAGTTTGTGCTGCCCACCGTGTACGGTCAACTGGTCAACTTCACCATTTCCAAGTATTGTTACGATATATTACCAATAAACTGACGCTGCCTCAAGACGCTGCCGCAATTCTGGAACTCAGGGGACTGGCGGGCTATGCCGCCATTACATGTCCTAGTGTGAGCCTGTATAGAGCTGTATATGATTTATTTTATGGACTTCTGTTTTTTTTTTTATCTATCGATGTGATTAAATGCACAGAACTGTCCACATCTGTTATAGAGATGCTATATTGGAGTATCTCAGCGAAAATAAATGTATGACTCCATATCACATGGCTTTATGAGGGATCGGTCCTGTAAAACTAACCTGATCAGCTTTTATGAGGAGGGGAGCTCCAGACTGGACCAGGGGCAATCGCTGGATATCGTATATCTGGATTTTTCTAAAGTATTTGATACTTTATACACATAAAAGATTGGTGCATAAAATGAGAAGGATCGGGCTGGGGGAGAATGTGTGTAAGTAACTGGCTCAGTGATAGGAAATAGGGGGTGGTTATTAAAGGGGTACTCCGGTGGAAAACTTTTTTTTTTTTTTTTTTTTTTAATCAACTGGTGCCAGAAAGTTAAAGGGGTACTCCTGCCCCAATACATCTTTTCACCTATACAAAGGATAGGGGATAAGATGTCTGATCGCGGGGTCCCATCGCTGGGGACCCCACGATACTCCGTCCCCGTGTCGGGAGGCATAACCCTGAGAGCCTGCAGGGCTTACAGGTGGGGGCTGCATGCTAGATTACGGGGGTCCCCAGCGGCGGGACCCCACGATCAGACATCTTATCCCCTATCCTTTGTATAGGTGATAAGATGTCTTGGGGCCGGAGTACCCCTTTAACCCCTTAAGGACCAAGGACGTACCGGTACGTCCTTGGTCCTGCTCTCCTGATATAACGCGGGGTTACACAGTAACCCCGCATCATATCAGGGCGGGCCCGGCGTCATAGTGAATCCGGGACCCGCCGCTAATAACGTGCAGCGCCAATCGCGGCGCCGCGCGCTATTAACCCTTTAGCCGCGCGCTCAGGTTTCGGCTAAAACCGAAAGTGAAAGCTGCAGGTTAACTCTGGGCTGTTCGGGATAGCCGCGGCGAAATCGCAGCATCCCGAACAGCTTACAGGACAGCGGGAGGGCCCCTACCTGCCTCCTCGCGGTCCGATCGCCGAATGACTGCTCGGTGCCTGAGATCCATGCGGCAGAATCATCGATCACTGGTTTCCTTTGAGAAACCAGGGATCAATGATGAAGATCAGTGTGCGCAGTGTTATAGGTCCCTATGGGAGCTATAACATTGCAAAAAAAAAGTGAATAAAGATCATTTAACCCCTCCCATATTAAAAGTTTGAATCACCCCCCTTTTCCCATAAAAAAAAAAAAAACTGTGTAAATAAAAATAAACATATGTGGTATCACCGCGTGCAGAAATGTCCGAATTATAAAAATATATCATTAATTAAACCGCACGGTCAATGGCGTGCGCGCAAAAAAATTCCAAAGTCCAAAATAGTGCATTTTTGGTCACTTTTTATATCATTTAAAAATGAATAAAAAGCGATCAATAAGTCCTATCAATGCAAAAATGGTACCGTTAAAAACTTCAGATCACGGCGCAAAAAATTAGCCCCATACTGCCCCATACACAGAAAAATAAAAAGTTATAGGGGTCAGAAGATGACAATTTTAAATGTATTAATTTTCATGCATGTAGTTATGATTTTTTCCAGAAGTGCGACAAAATCACCTATATAAGTAGGGTATCATTTTAATCGTATGGACCTACAGAATAATGATAAGGTGTCATTTTTACCCAAAAATGTACTATGTAGAAATGGAAGCCCCCAAAAGTTACAAAACAGCGTTTTTTTTTTTTCAATTTTGTCGCACAATGATTTTTTTTCCGTTTCACCGTAGATTTTTGGGCAAAATGACTGACGTCATTACAAAGTAGAATTGGTGGCGCAAAAAAATAAGCCATATGGATTTTTAGGTGCAAAATTGAAAGTTATGATTTTTTAAAGGCAAGGAGCAAAAAACGAAAATGCAAAAACGGAAAAAACCCCGGTCCTTAAGGGGTTAAACAGATTTGTAAATTACTTCTATTAAAAAATATTAGTCCTTCCAGTACTTATTAGCTGCTGAATACTACAGAGGAAATTATTTTCTTTTTGCAACACAGAGCTCTCTGCTGACATCTCTGTCCATTTTAGGAACTGTCAAGGGTAGGAGAAAATCCCCATAGCAAACATAAGTTGCTCTGGACAGTTCCTAAAATGGACAGAGATGTCAGCAGAGAGCACTGTGTTCCAAAAAGAAAATAATTTCCTCTGTAGTATTCAGCAGCTAATATGTACAGGAAGGATTAAGGTTTTTTTTTTTAATAGAAGTCATTTACAAATCATCTGTTTTAACTTTTGGCACCAGTTGATTTAAAAAAAAAAAAAAAAAAAATTTTTTACCCCTTTAATGGTACATACTCTGAGTGGGTGACTGTTGTTAGGAGGGCAGAACTGGGTCCTATTCTTTTTAATACATTTATTAAAAGAGAACTCCAGCTAAAATGAACCTATCTCTATCCACATGATGGGGGATAAGTAGCTGATTGTGGGGGGGGGGCGACCGCTGGGACCTCCCGCAAGCACCAGAATGGGACCCTGCTGTCAGTGAGCAGCGCGTGAGGTAGAAAGCATGCACTATATTCATTTCTATAGGAGCGCCGAAGAGACTCGAGTACAGAACTTCAACATCATCGGCAATCCCATAGAAATGAATGGAGCAAGGGCCGTCTAGCAAAGGGATGAAGCTGTCTGCTCTATACCAAGGACCTGCGATGCACAACTGCGCAACCGGTCCCGCCCCGGCTTCACAGAAGCAATCCAAAGAAGAAAAGATGTCCAGTGCTGGGACTGCACTTAAAACTTGCTTTATTTGCCTGACAGGAGTCACAGTACAGGTAAGGAACGTCTGACGCGTGCCGTCTAGCAGTAGATAACACACGCTCCTCACTAAACGAGTCAGGGTCCCGTTCCGGAGATGGTAAGGGAGGGGGTCCCCGCAGTTCCAGAGATGGTAAGGGAGGGGGTCCCAGTGGTCGGAGCCCACGCAATCAGCTACTTATCCCCTATCGTGGATAGGGGATAGGTTAATTTTGGCTGGAGTTCTCACTTAATGCCCTTGTAGAGGGCCTTGTATATAACTTTGTATAGTAAAGTATCAATCTTTGCAGATGATGCCAAGGTCTGCAAAGTTAACACTATAGAGGACAGTGCACTGTGTATAGTAGATAACACACTAGAGGACAGTGTATAGTAGATAACACAGTAGAGGACAGTGCACTGTATATAGTAGATAACACATTAGAGCCTGGTTTCTCAACCCAGGGTACGCCATGGGTTGTTTGGGGGGGTACGCGAAAGTGCTGACAAATACCGGCCATGCATTGGCCAGTATTTGTCAGCGCATGGCCGTGGTAGCTCACTGTACAGTAGCTCGGCCCGAACTGCAGCCACGGCTACTGTAAGTGAGTTGCGTGGTTGCCGGGTAGATGTGTGACCTCCCCTGACGTTGCGCGGAGTTGCCGTACAGCGCAGGGGAATGTCGCACGTCAGTGCAGCCCCACCAAACGGCATGCGCTGCGTGAAGGAACACCTAACGGGACCGCAGGACGCCAGGTAAAAAAAAAAGTTAAAAACTACTGTATGGGATGGAGCACAAGGCATTAAGATGGAGGGGGAGAGGGATAATGGCGGAGGGGGATGGGGAGTAATAAAGCACAAGGCATTAAAATGAAATGCCTTGTGCTTTATTACTCCTCATCCCCCCCCCTCCGCCATTATCCCTCTCCACTTCCATCTCAATCTCTTGCGCCATTTCCCCTCCCTCCATCTTAATCCCCTATTGCCATTATCCCCCCTCCATCTTAATCCCCTTGTGCGATTATTCCCCCCATCCATATTCTTCCCCTTGTGCCTTTATTTCTACCTCCCTCTGATCCTCTTGTGCCATTGTTCCATCCTCCATTTTAATCCTCTTGCGCCATTCCTCCTTCCTCTGATAACCCTTTTGCCATATCAGATAATACTGGCAAAAGGGTATTAGAGGAAGGGGGGAATATTGACACAAGGGGATTAATATGGAGGGGAGGGGGGGGGGGTTGTTTCCCTTTCGCCATTATTCCCCCCCCCCCCCCCATCTTAATCCCCTTGTGCCATTCCCCCTTCCTCTGATCCCCTTTTGCCATATCGGATAATAATGGAACAAGGTGATTAAGATGGAGGGGGGAAAATGGCAAAAGGGGATTCATATGGAGGGGCGGGGGGTTGATTATTCCCCTCCATCTTAATCCCCTTGTGCCATTATTATCCAATATGGCAAAAGGGGATCAGAGGAAGGGGGAATGGCACAAGGGGATTAAGATGGGGGGGGGGGATAATGGCACAAGGGGATTAAGATGGAGGGGGGAATGCATTAGTATAAAGGTAAGAACACGCCTTTTGTCCGTGGGTACCCCTCGCGTGCAAGTTCCGCGCGAGGGGGTACTCGCGAACATACTTTAGCCTTTGGGGGTACAGTCGCCAAAAAGAACCACTGCAATAGAGGACAGTGCACTGTGTATAGTAGATAACACTATAGAGGACAGTGCACTGTTACAAATGGATCTGGATAGGTTGGAAGTTTGGGCTGGGAAGTGGAAGATGAGGTTCAACACTGATAAATGTAAGGTAATGCACATGTGGAAGAAAAATCAGGGCTGGGATTATGTATTAAATGGGAGAACACTTGGGACGACTGACTTGGAAAAGGACTTGGGAGTCTTAGTTAATAATAAATTTAGCTGTAGTGACCAGTGTCGGGCAACTGCTGCCAAGGCTAATAAAATCATGGGGTGCATCAATAGGGGCATAGATGCTCACGACAAGGAAATAATTCTACCACTGTACATATCCCTAGTCAGGCCACACATAGAATACTGTGTACAGTACTGGTCAGACCACACATAGAATACTGTGTACAGTACTGGTCAGACCACACATAGAATACTGTGTACAGTACTGGTCAGACCACACATGGAATACTGTGTACAGTACTGGTCAGACCACACATAGAATACTGTGTACAGTACTGGGCACCAGTGTACAAGAAAGATATAGTGGAGCTGGAGAGGGTTCAAAGACGGGCAACCAGAGTAATATGGGGAATGGGAGGACTACATATATCAGTATAATGGCTGGGTAGGTCACTGTGAGCTCTCATTAGTGTACAAGTAATGACCTCATGTTGATGAGCTTTGTATACAATTGCAAAGAAAAAGTAAGTGAACCCTTTCAATTTCCCTACATTTCTTCTTTGGCCTCTAATAAAGGGTGGATATAATCATTGTGTAAGTGACAATTATAGACAAACACAAAGTAACTAAACTAATAACACACCGGAAAACATCCTATCCCCCATAGACATGAATGGAGGAGTCTGTGGTCGCCGGTCATCCGACACAGAGCGGAGTTCGCTCCGTGCTTTGGATGACTGGGGTGCCGCAGTCACCCTTTGGATAGGGGATAAGATGTCTAGGGGTGGAGTACCCCTTTATGCCCATTATTTTCTTTTCTTTTAGTAATCACTACTGGATGTAAGAAGACGACTGTTCCTAGAGATCTGGTTTGTCAGCCTTGGTTGACGATTCTGTGTGAGTTTCATAAATGTATCTATTGTAAATTATTTCATTTTTGTTCTTTGATCTGTTTAAAGGAGTATTCCAGGTATCAGAAAATTGTTTTTATATGAAAACAATCACCCCAAGATATATAACCTACTAATATAGTGTTATCACTCATTATACTGTCTTCAGCATATTTTTGCTTGTTGTACCCCTGACAATAAGTTGTGTAGTCCTTTCATTGTCAGTTTGGTGTTGTCTCAGGAATTTGTGTAGTCCTCTCGTCAATTTGGTGTTGTCTTAGCAGCTCCCGGCCCCTCCCTTTTCTCCTGGCAGGATGTTGTGTAGTCCTTTCATTGTCAGTCTGGTGATGTCTCAGCAGCTCACTGGCTCCTCCCTCTCTCCTGAAAGGAAGTTGTGTAGTTTTCTCCTTTTCAGTGATGTGCTGTGTCAAATTCCTGTAGTCCTTTCTTTGTCAATATGGTAGTGTCTCAGCAGCTCCGTGGCTTCTCCCTTTCTACTGACTGGAAGTTGTGTAGTCCTCTCATTGTTAGTGTGGTGTTGTCTCAGCAGCTTCCTGGCTCCAACTTCTCTCCTTTATTGGGACAGGTATAAGGTGTGGTTACAGGATGCTGCGTTGTGCGGGACAATATCCAGGCAGAGGAGTAGACGAAATGAATACAGCAGATGCTGCAGCCTGTTCTGCTCTGTAGTGCAATGTTCTGAAGCAGCTATGGACAGGGAACTGGCAGGAGTGCTGTGGGAAAGGAGTAGGCTGGGTGGACTGTGATGAAGAGCTTAGAGAAACCAGTGCATTCTGGTAATTGTAGTACTTTTTTTTAATTTTACCTGATGTCATAGTAATTATTTTTATTATTATTATTATTATTTTTTAAAGGAATGCATCTTATTTGTTGTGGCTCCATAATAAAATAAAGCCCTGATGCTAAATCCAATAGACCAATGAGGTCAATAGGAGTCCTCCTTATATCCCTTCTACCCTGTGTGACCCTGGGAATCCTCATATCTTGCATGTGGCACTGTCACTTTAAGAATGTTTGACCTAGTCCAAGGAAAGAGTTTTAGCCTCAGTGCATAGACCCCCACCTATTGTTAGAAGTAGTGAGGATTAGTGATCTCCAAGCGCATTCTGTCCCGGCAGGAGAAGGACTTCTATAAAAGTCTACGGGACTATCTCCTGCACAGAGACAAGGGCTAAGTCATGCTCCCTGCTGGCTCCACCCATCGGCGGTGTGGGAATCAGTCTAAAACCCCCAGACCCCGACTGCACTTCTGAATTAATTAATTAAAGGGGTACTCCGCTGCTCAGCGTTTGGAACAAACTGTTCCGAATGCTGGAGCCAGCGCCGGGAGCTTGTGACGTCCTAGCCCCCCGCCCCCTCATGATGTCACACCCCACACCCTCAATGCAAGTCTATGTGAGGGGGCGTGACAGCCGTCACGCCCCCTCCCATAGACTTGCATTGATGGGGCGGGGCTATGACGTCACTAGCTACCGCCTCCAGCGTTTGGAACGGTTTGTTTCAAACACTGAGCAACGGAGTACTCCTTTAAAGCCCATAGACTGGTAGAGAAGGATCTGGGTGACCTGTAGATCATAGACTACAGAATAGCACAATGTCAGGCTGCTGCTTCTAAGGCCAGCCAGGATGTTGTCCTGTATCAAAAGAGGCATGGACTCAAGGGACATAATACTCCCCCTTTTATAAAGCATTGGTACGGCCTCACCTGGAATATGCTGTTCAGTTCTGGGCACCAGTTCATAAATGGGACGTTGTGGAGCTGGAGAAGGTGCAGAGACGCGCGACTAAACTAATATGGGGCATGGAACATCTTAGCTATGAGGAAAGATTAAAAGAATTTAAGGTGGGGATATGATCAGACGTTTAAGGGGGGGGGGGGATATGATCAACGTATATAAATGGCCCAAACGAAAATATAGGAAAAACTGTTTCAGGTTAAACCCCCCTCAAAAGACCCAAGGGGAAGGTAGGGAAAAAATCCGGGTTCTCTGGCGCGTGCCGCAAGAAAGGAAGGGTATCAGGTATTAGGATAAATATTCTTTATTGTGCCGGTTTAGGCGCGTTTCTAGGCTTCTGCCTCTTTCTCAGTGAACAATGGCTTTGTTCATTGAGAAAGAGGCGGAAGCCTAGAAACGCGTCTGAACCGGCACAATAAAGATATTTATCCTAATACCTGATACCCTTCCTTTCTTGCGGCACGCGCCAGAGAACCCGGATTTTTTCCCTACCTTCCACTTGATGTCCAAGATCAACCGAGAGACTCCGAGACTGATCCCCGGGAGGCAGCTCCGCAATTGTATATTTGCAAGCGCTGTATGGTGGTTGTGTCTGGCACACAACCCAATAAGGTGAGCACACATCTGTTACATGCTACCTCAGCTGTCTGCTACTTACCGTATTTTTCGCCGTATAAGACGCACTTTTTCTTCCCCAAAACTGGGGGGAAAAAGTCGGTGCGTCTTATACGGCGAATACACCCCTATCGCGGCGGTCCCTGTGGCCATCAACGGCCGGGACCCGCGGCTAATACAGGACATCACCGATCGCGGTGATGCCCTGTATTAACCCTTCAGACGCGGCAATCAAAGCTGACCGCCGCGTCTGAAGGGAAAGTGACACTAACCCGGCTGTTCAGTCGGGCTGTTCGGGACCGCCGCGATCTCACCGCGGCGGTCCCGAATAGCCTGACTGAATAGCCGGGTTAGTGCTTACAGGACACCGGGAGGGACCTTACCTGCCGCCTCGGTGTCTTCTCCATTAAGGGATCCCCTATATGGCCGGCGCTCTCCTTCCTCGTCGTCGCGTACGTGCGTCGGCGTGCGTAACAACGTGATGGCGGCGACGGAGAGCGAGGATACCCGGCCGGCAGCAGAGACGTTCCGGAGCGATGGCGACAGCGATGGAGCGACATCCAGGGCAGCGGTGACGGGTCCGGAGCGGCGGGGACACGTATTACCTCCTATACCAGTGGTCTTCAATCTGCGGACCTCCAGATGTTGCAAAACTACAACTCCCAGCATGCACGGCGACAGCGATGGAGCGACATCCAGGGCAGCGGTGACAGGTCCAGAGTGGCGGGGACACGTGAGTATTACCTCCTATGCAGTGGTCTTCAATCTGCGGACCTCCAGATGTTGCAAAACTACGACTCCCAGCATGCCCGGACAGCCAACGGCTGTCCGGGCATGCTGGGAGTTGTAGTTTTGCAACATCTGGAGGTCCGCAGGTTGAAGACCACTATTGGGTTCAAAATCTTTTTTTTTTTTAGATTTTGCACCTATAAATTGGGTGCGTCTTATACGCCGGTGCGTCCTATAGGGCGAAAAATACGGTATCTTCGCAAACTACTGCCCTTAGAGGAAGCTTTGCTCTTTCTTTTTCCCTTGCATTAGATACATCAAAGGACGAGGGGGCACTCCCTCCATCTGGAGAAGAAAAGGTTTGGTCTCAATGGGCGACACGCCTTCTTTACCATAAGAACTGTGAATTTATGGAACAGTCTACCTCAGGAACTGGTCACAGCAGAAACAGTTGAAAGCTTTAAAACAGGGTTAGATACATTCCTAGAACAAAATAACATTAATGCTTATGCAGAAATATAGTCACATCCCTTCCCCTTCATCCCACCATACCCTTTCCCTTCAATTCCTTGGTTGAACTTTGATGGACATATGTCTATTTTCGACCACGTAGTTCCATTCACACTTTTAAATTTCCGTTTGCAGAATTCCACTTTAAATTTAAGCCCATAGACTTTTATGGGATTCCGCACTCCCATTCACACTTCTCAATTTCCGCTTGCGGAATTCTGCCTTAACCCCTTCCCTCTTTGGCGATTTTTAATTTTTGCACTTTTAAAAATCATAACTTTTAAAATGTTCCCACCTAAAAATCCATATGAGGGCTTGTTCTTTGCGCAAACAATTTTACTTTGTAATACCATTAAGAAATCTCACTACAAAATCTACGGCGAAACCAGAAAAAAAATTATTTGTGGGGCTAAATTGAAAAATAAAAAGCCATTTTGTAATTTTTAGCGGCTTCCGTTTCTACGCAGTACAGTTTTCGGTAAAAATTGTACCATATATTTATTCTGTAGGTCCATACGGTTGCAACTTATATACTGTATTTTCCAGGGAATAAGAAAACTGGGCGTATAAGACGACCCCACACTTTTAAAGTTAAAATATAGAGTTTGGGATATACTCGCCGTATAAGACTGCCCCTCTACCGCGATGTACTTTGCTCCCCCACACTAGATAGGCAGCATAGTTCCCCCACATTAGGTTGGCAGTATAGTTCCCCCACATTAGGTTGTAGTTGCCCCACATTAGGTTGGCAGTACAGTTCCCCCACATTAGGTTGGCAGTATAGTTCCCCCACATTAGGTTGGCAGTATAGTTCCCCCACATTAGGTGTAGTATAGTCCCCCACATTAGGTTGGCAGTATAGTTCCCCCACATTAGGTGTAGTATAGTCCCCCACATTAGGTTGGCAGTATAGTTCTCCCACATTGGGCTGGCAGTATAGTTCCCTCACATTAGGTGTAGTATAGTCCCCCACATTAGGTTGGCAGTATAGTTCCCCACATTAGGTTGTAGTTCCCCCACATTAGGTTGGCAGTATATGGTAGTTCCCCCACATTAGGTTGGCAGTATATGGTAGTTCCCCCACATTAGGTTGGCAGTATAGTTCCCCTACATTAGGTTGTAGTTCCCCCACATTAGGTTGGCAGCATATGGTAGTTCCCCCACATTAGGTTGGCAGTATAGTTCTTCCACATTAGGTTGTAGTTCCCACACATTAGGTTGGCAGTATAGTTCCCCCCACATTATGTTGTCAGTATAGGTCCCCCACATTAGGTTGGCAGTATAGGTCCCCCACATTAGGTAGGCAGTATAGTTCCCCCACATTAGGTTGGCAGTATAGGTCCCCCACATTAGGTTTGCAATACAGTTCCCCCACATTAGGTTGTAGTTCCCACACATTAGGTTGGCAGTATAGTTCCCCCCACATTATGTTGGCAGTATAGATCCCCCACATTAGGTTTGCAGTACAGTTCCCCCACATTAGGTGGTAGTTCCCCCACATTAGGTTGGCAGTATAGTTCCCCCCACATTAGGTTGTAGTTCCCCCACATTAGGTTGGCAGTATAGTTCCCCCCCATTAGGTGCAGTATAGTTCCCCCACATTAGGTTGGCAGTATAGTTCCCCCACATTAGGTTGGCAGTATAGTTCCCCCACATTAGGTTGGCAGTATAGTTCCCTCAAATTAGGTTGGCAGTATAGTTCCCCCACAGCAGTGGGTCACGCGATCGTAGGAGCGGTGATTTGAGCTATAACACTGCAAAAAAAAAAAAAGTGGAAAAAAAAGTTAACAAAGGTCATTTAATAATACAAAAATGGTCCCGCTAAAAACTTCAGATCATGGCGCAAAAAATTAGTCCTCATACCGGCCCGTACGCAGAAAAATAAAAACGTTATAGGGGTCAGAAGATGAGAATTTTTAACGTATACATGACTAGGGGATCCGCTACCTGCGCTGTGACCCATACCACCCAACATCTTACTTAACAACCACACTACAAAACGTTTTGGTGGAAAAGGCAACAGCGGCCGCATTTATTAAATAACCATCATAAAATAAATATAAATACTTTTTAACTTTACAAAAACCAAAGTCGGGTAAACGTTACCCATTAACATTGCAACATTTTAAGACATAGTGCATAAACAGTGCAAACAATTTTTTCACTCTCCCAAACATAAGGGGACCTGAAGGCAACCTGAGATATTCCCCGGGCTTTTACTTTGCCCTTGGCCGTAAATCAACGGCCCAAGGACACCCCCTTCGGAGCCCACCATTTTGCAACCTCAACCGCTGAGGTATCACCAGTGACTGGGGCACCGCCCCAGCCCTACCACCATTCTGTTTGAACCTCCACTCCAATTCTCCATCAAGTGCCTCCAAGTCCCCCAACCCCCCCCCCCCCAATACCTGCCGCTGCGACAAAACCCAGCTACAAAGACCCCGGGGTGGGCGGGCAACTTCTTCCTTCCAACTTCTTCCTCGTGGGTCCCGGTCAGAAAGGAACCTTTTCTGGTTCCGGACCCTTTTAAACCCCCTTTAGCCCCCCCCCCTCCCTCTTTCCCCTCCGTTTGCCCTATCCTTCCTCCCCTCGCTACCTGTTAACCCTTTCCTCCTAGCTGAGCTGCCCCCTGTCATGGGCCCCTTCCTCTCCCACTTCATGTCCGATCCGTGGGCTTTCTTTTTCCTGCATGTAGTTATGATTTTTTTCCGAAGTACGACAATATCCAACCTATATAAGTAGGGGATCATTTTAACCGTATGGACCTACAGAATAAAGATAAGGTGTTATTTTTACTGAAAAATGCACTGCGTAGAAACGGAAGCCCCCAAAAGTTACAAAATGACATTTTTTCTTCAATTTTGTCGCACAATTAATTTTTTTTCCGTTTCGCTGTGGATTTTTTGGTAAAATGACTAATGTCACTGCAAAGTAGAATTGGTGGCGCAAAAAATAAGCCATCGGATGGAATGTTATGTGCACAATTGAAAGTGTTATGATTTTTAGAAGGTGATGAGGCATGGACTCGAGGGGCAGGGACATAATACTCCCCCTTTATAAAGCATTGGTACGGCCTCACCTGGAATATGCTGTTCAGTTTTTGTCGCCTGTTCATAAAAGGGACACTGCGGAGTTGGAAAGGGTGCAGAGACGCGCGACTAAACTAATATGGGGCATGGAACATCTTAGCTATGAGGAGCGATTAAGGGAGTTACAATTGTTTAGTCTTGAGAAGAGACGTTTAAGGGGGGATATGATAAACGTATATAAGTATATAAATGGCCCATACAAAAAATATGGAGAAAAACTGTTCCAGGTTAAACCCCCCCAAAGGACGAGGGGGCACTCCCTCCGCCTGGAGAAGAAAAGGTTTAGTCTAAAGGGGCGACACGCCTTCTTTACCGTGAGGACTGTGAATTTATGGAACGGTCTACCTCAGGAACTGGTCACAGCAGGAACAATTAACAGCTTTAAAGCAGGGTTAGATACATTCCTGGAACAAAATAACATTAATGCTTATGCAGAATTATAAAACTACATCCCTTTCCCTTATCCCCTTACACCCTTCCCTTCAATTCCCTGGTTGGACTTGATGGACGTATGTCTTTTTTCAACCATACTAACTATGTAACTATGTAACTATGAGGAAAAAATGAAAATGCAAAAACTGAAAAACCCTGCGTCCTTAAGGGGTTAAAGTCTATAGAATTCTATGGGATTCCGCACTCCCATTCACACTTCTGAATTTCCGCTTGCGGAATTCCGACTTAAATTAAAGCCCCTAGACTTCTGTGGGATTCCGCACTCCCATTCACACTTCTGAATTTCCGCAAGCGGAAATTCAGAAGTGTGAATGGGAGTGCGGAATCCCATAGAAGTCTATGGGCTTTAATGTGATGCGGAATTCCGCAATTTCAAAGCAGAATTGCAGGCAGAAATTCCGTAGTGCGAACCTAGCCTTAGTGGAGCCCTTTTACTGCAACTCAATGGAGATCCTATGTGTACGGCTAGCTTTTAGGCTAAGTTTCCACTTGTTTTTTTTTCTGGCAGTTTTTGTAAAACTGCCACTGCAATTTTTGAGCCAAAGCCAGAAATGTATTCAAAAGGAATAGGACATATAAAGGAAGGACTTACACTTCTCCTCTCTTATGGATCCACTTCTGACTTTGGCTCAAAAACTGCAGTGGCAGTATTCCAAAAACTGAGAGAGAAAAAAAACAAGTGAAAGGGTCGATAATCATAAATGGGTGCAGATAGTGGACCTTGTGATCAGGACGCAGGTCACTACATAATTAATCGTTAATTTCTAACGATAATTTGTTTTCCCTTAGTCCTAACAGTAGCACAGATGGGGTATTCCACCCCCCGCGAACTGGTGAGGACAGATGGAAGTTTTATTGAACTATATTAATTAATCAGTGAAAACACACCCACAATACCCTGTATAAGTAAGAGGGTCACCCTCTGTCCCCTTGTGTAGTAACAAGAAGAACTAAAAACAAAAGAATAGTAAAATAAAATAATAACTTAACTAGGGAGGGAAAGTTGTGCTACTGTTAGGACTAAGGGAAAACAAATTATCGTTAGAAATTAACGATTCCCTTACGTCCTAACCAGTAGCACAGATGGGGAAATGGCAAGCAGAAACCCTATGAGGGAGGGCTCTCATGCCTAACGGCAGATAATACTGTCCGTCTAAAAGAGGAGAAATCGGCCAATCTACTGTCAAGTCTGTAGTGGGTGATAAATGTGGAGAGTGAACTCCAGGATGCAGCTTTGCATATATGTTCCAAGGGAACAAGACTCCTTTCCGCAAAGGAGGTAGATACAGACCTGGTGGAATGAGCCTTTACAAACTCAGGAGGCTCTTTACCTTGGGATACCATGGAAATACGAATGGCATCCTTTACCCATCTACTGATGGAGGGCTTTGAAGCTTTAAGATCTCTCTTGGGTCCTGCAAAGAGAATTAGCAGATTTTCATCCTTCCTAAACTCCAAAGATCTCCTTATATAGATCTGGAGGCATCTCGAGATATCTAGGCAATGAAGAGCACTATCTTCATCAGAGGATGGATGAGGAGAAAATACTGGCAGGGATATCACTTGATTTATATTTTGGAATGATGGAACCTTAGGTATAAAGAATGGCATAAATCTGAGTAACACTCGATCCGGCAAAAATTTAGTATACGGTTCAAGTGCCGAGAGCGCTTGAAGTTCCCCAATCCTCTTGGCTGACGTAATTGCCAGTAAAAAAGTTATTTTAATGGTAACAAATTTCATGTCCACCTCCTCCAAGGGCCTTAAAGGGGGGAGATGCCAACCCCTTGAGCACCACCGATAAGTCCCATGCTGGGACAGGTTGTATAATTGTAGGTTTTAATCGTGAGGATCCCCTCAAGAATGTTTTGACTAGTGGGTCTTGAGACAACGGTTTATTGAGAAAGGCAGAGATGGCTGACACTTGAACTCTGAGTGTGGAAGGGGATAGATTCTTGTCTAATCCATCCTGAAGAAAGATGAGAATTGTGGCAACAGCTGGATTCTGTCCAGGAAGTTGTTTCTTGGAGCACCAAGACTGAAAGATTGTCCAGATTCTTTTATAGGCTTTGTTAGTGGACTCCGCTCTGGAATGCGAGAGAGTATTCAAGACGGCACTAGAAAGCCCTTCTAGATGTGGAAGGGACTGGTCAACCTCCAGGCTGTCAGGTTGAACATTTGAAGATTTGAGCAGCTGTGAGTGTCCCCCGACACTAGTGCTTGCTCTGGGGGAAGCCTCCAGAATTGTCCCTGACTCATTTGCAAGAGTTGGGTAAACCAAGCTCTCGGGCCAAAATGGAATTATGGCTATGACAGAGGCTTGGTCCTGCCTGATTTTCATCAATACCCTTGGGATCAAGGAAATTGGAGGGAAGATGTAGGCCAGCCTGAACCTCCATGGGATTGAGAGAGCATCGATTGCTACTGGGTTGTCTTCCCTGTACAGGGAGCAAAATCTCACCACTTTGGTGTTGAACCTTGTTGCCATAAGATCTATTTCTGGCATACCCCACCTGAGTGTTATTTGTTTGAATATCTCTGGATGGAGAGACCATTCTCCAGTTGAAAGTCCTCTGCTCAGGCGGTCGGCGATCACATTGAGAGATCCCCGAATGTGAACTGCCGGCAGATGGGCATACCGGATGAATAGGAATATGAAGGTAAGCATCCTTTAGATCCAGAGTAGCCAGGTAATCCCTTGGTGAGATGAGGTTGACTACAGATTGAATAGTTTCCATACGAAAGCATTTGTGCTTTACGTACTGATTGAGATATCTCAGATCTATAATCATCCGCCAGTCTCCTGTTACCTTGGGAACTAGGAAGACTGGAAAATAAATTCCTGACCCCCGGTCCGCAAGAGGAACTTCCTCTAAGGCATTCTTCTGAATGTATTCCAGAATGTAAGTTTCTAGCGCCACCTGTTTGATTGGTGGAAGAACTCTTGTCTTCACATATTTGGATGGAGGAATTGATTCGAGGTCTATCAAATAACCATCCGAGATTAATCTCAGGACCCAAGGGTCCTGAATGTGGAGGGACCAGGCGCTTAAAAAATGGTGAAGACGACCACCAACCGGAATCTGGGGGGCAGGATGAGAAACTGGAAAGGTCACCTCGGGAGGGAACCCAGAGCTTAGTAGAAGCCCGTAGTCAGAGCTTTCTGTTGTCTTTGGGGCCACGGAGCATTTTCCGCCCAGGCGTTGATTACCCCAGTCTCTCTGAGGTTTAGGCTGGGGGGCTGATCCGCCCCCAGAACGCCGCCCCCGTCCAAGAAAGGAGGAATAAGGAAGGGATTTGCCTTTCTTATCCGAAAGTCCCTCCATAATGCGGTCCAACTCCGCTCCGAAAAGAATGCCGGGTTCGTAAGGCATAGCACATAAGGTGTTCTTGGAAGAGTTGTCGACCTTCCAAGGTTTTAACCACAGAGGACGTCGTCCAGCGGAAGCCAGGGCCATAGACTTGGAGGCCAACTTAAGATGCTGGGTGGAAGCATCACACAAAAAAATCAACAGCCAGATTGGCCGTCTTGAAGGATGAAAGGATTTCATCCCTAGGAACCCCCTGGTCCAAATCCGACTGGATGTTAGAAAGGCGGGTCTTTAAAAAGTTTGCTACCTCTGAGCAAGCTATCGCCACTGATGCAGACGCAGAAGCAGTGGAGTAGGAGCGCCTCATGGCACAGTCAGCCTTCCGATCCATTGGATCCTGCAAGGAAGACCCATCCTCAGCAGAGACCACTGTCCTCTTGGATAGTTTGGCAACTGCCATGTCAACTTTCGGGACAGGGCCCCAGGAAGAAAGCTGAGATTCCTGTATAGGAAACATGGTCTTAAATCTTTTGGTTAAGACCGGACCCTTTTCTGTTTTTTTCCACTCCCTTCTAAGTACGGACAGAAGGGTATCATCAGCTTTAAAGACCCTAGGTCCCTTAGAGGTGGAGGTAGAGGCTTCCCCAGGATCAACATCCTGGTCCCCCAACCAGATGGATCTCAGAAGACGCTGGGTCTTTTCCAAAGGAAAAAAATAGGAGGCAGCGACCTCCTCATCCGAAGAGGAGGACTTGGAATCTTCTCTCTCTTGATCCACAGACGTCTCCATTCTGGGAGGTGAAGAAGGTCTGGCGCGTTTCTGAGAGACAACGTGTTTCAGCTCCTGAATAGAGGCTTGCATGGCCGACATATTAGAGGAGACCCACACATACATGTCTTGGACTGTAGGCTCAGTTTGGTGGGAAGGTAGAGCTTTAGCCCTACAAGGAGGGCACCTGGAAAATTCATAACTATCCTCACACACACACTCATATAACAGGAGTAAGGGGGTCACCATCTGTCCCACTGTCCGGGAGGACAGAAAATAACACAAGGGGACAGAGGGTGACCCTCTTACTTATACAGGGTATTGTGGGTGTGTTTCACTGATTAATTAATTAAGTTTAATAAAACTTCCATCTGTCCTAACCAGTTCGCGGGGGGTGGAATACCCCATCTGTGCTACTGGTTAGGACGTAAGGGAATAGAGCTTTACAAGCTGCTGCCTAACCTGTATGATTGGAGAGGAAGTGAGGAGGGATCAAGGAAGAGGCTGAGCCCTGCAGGATGGAAACTCTCCGGATATAGATAAGGGGCCTCTGGTATACGGTGGCCCCTACAGAAAGACTCCCCTTCCTATGTAAACGTATTCGCCTCAGCTCAGAAGCCGGGTAAATACTTTTCTGCCTCTGGCTACACTTAGTTTTAACTATTGAGTGACTGCTGTAGTCTACAAGTTTGCAGACGACTTAAATGTATTTCCCTGGAAGTTTCAATTAGTTGTGCAATAAAGTATCAGTAGGTGCCAGCAGAGTCAGCAGAATTCTGTGATTAACCCCTTTACTGCTCCGTATAGCAACGTTATAGGGAAGGACATTGTCTATTGAGACTTTGTGTGTTACCATAGACGTGCACCAAATACCAACCAGTGGAACGACAGGAGGTAGTGAATGTCCCCAGTTAACCTTTGATCAGTTTGCGTTTTAATCTCAGAGGGTACAACGTATGCAACGGTCCGCATTTTATCGAGGGGAATCACTAGGAGCACCTTGTCAGGTACAGAAGATCAACAAGAGACTTATATCTACTCTCATGAGCTGCAAAATGTATCCCCATAGGTACCAAGTATTACAGGGTAACTAGAATGTTGCTGTGGCAGAATACACATTCAAACTCTTGGATACTTAGTAGACTGCTCGCTTAGCTGATTTAGGTGGTGACAGTGTTGGGGAGATGATGTAGGTGGTGACAGTGTTCAGGAGATGATGTATATGGTGCAGTGTTGAGGAGCTGATGTATGTGGTGACAGTGTTGAGGAGCTGATGTATGTGGTGACAGTGTTGAGGAGCTGATGTAGGTGGTGACAGTGTTGAGGAGCTGATGTAGGTGGTGACAGTGTTGAGGAGCTGATGTAGGTAGTGGCAGTGTTGAGGAGCTGATGTAGGTGGTGACAGTGTTGAGGAGCTGATTTAGGTGGTGACCGTGTTGAGGAGCTGATGTATGTGGTGACAGTGTTGAGGAGTTGATGTATGTGGTGACAGTGTTGAGGAGCTGATGTAGATGGTGACAGTGTTGAGGAGCTGATGTAGGTAACGGCAGTGTTGAGGAGCTAATGTAGGTGGTGACAGTGTTGAGGAGTTGATGTATGTGGTGACAGTGTTGAGGAGCTGATGTAGTTGGTGCTGGTGCTGAGGAGCTGATGTAGTTGGTGCTGGTGCTGAGGAGCTGATTTAGTTGGTGATGGTGTTGAGGAGCTGATGTAGGTGGGGCAAGTGTTGGGGAGATTATGTTGTTAGTGCAGGTGTTGAGGAGCTGACGTAGGTGGTGGCAGTGTTGAGGAGCTGACGTAGGTGGTGACAGTATTGAGGAGCTGGTGAAGATGGTGGCAGTTTTGAGGAGCTGACGAAGGTGATGGCAGTGTTGAGAAGCTGATGTAGGTAGTGGCAGTGTTGAGGAGCTGATGTAGATGGTGGCAGTGTTGAGGAGCTGATGTAGTTGGTGCCGGTGTTGAGGAGCTGACATAGGTTGTGGCAGTGTTGAGGAGCTGACATAGTTGGTGGCAGTGTTGAGGAGCTGATGTAGGTGGGGCAAGTGTTGGGGTGATGATGTTGTTGGTGCAGGTGTTGAGGAGCTAATGTAGGTGGTGGCAGTGTTGAGGAGCTGATGTAGGTAGTGGCAGTGTTGAGGAGCTGACAAAGGTGATGGCAGTGTTGAGAAGCTGATGTAGGTAGTGGCAGTAATGAAAAGCTGATGTAGGTAGTGGCAGTGTTGAGGAGCTGATGTAGGTGGTGGCAGTGTTAAGAAGCTGATGTAGGTGGGGGCAGTGTTGAGAAGATGATGTAGGTGTTGGCAGTGTTGAGAAGCTGATGTAGGTGGTGGCAGTGTTGAGAAGCTGATGTAGGTGGTGGCAGTGTTGAGGAGCTGATGTAGGTGGGGGCAGTGTTGAGAAGCTGATGTAGGTGGTGGCAGTGTTGAGAAGCTGATGTAGGTGTTGGCAGTGTTGAGATGCTGATATAGGTGGGGCTGGTGTTGAGCTACTGATGATGATGATGGCAGTGTTGAGGTGCTGTTATAGATGGCACTAGTGTTGAGGAGCTGATGTAGGTGGAGGCAGTGTTGAGAAGCTGATGTAGGTAGTGGCAGTGTTGAGAAGCTGATGTAGGTGGTGACAGTGTTGAGGAGCTGATGTAGTTGGTGCTGGTGCTGAGGAGCTGATGTAGTTGGTGCTGGTGCTGAGGAGCTGATTTAGTTGGTGATGGTGTTGAGGAGCTGATGTAGGTGGGGCAAGTGTTGGGGAGATTATGTTGTTAGTGCAGGTGTTGAGGAGCTGACGTAGGTGGTGGCAGTGTTGAGGAGCTGACGTAGGTGGTGACAGTATTGAGGAGCTGGTGAAGATGGTGGCAGTTTTGAGGAGCTGACGAAGGTGATGGCAGTGTTGAGAAGCTGATGTAGGTAGTGGCAGTGTTGAGGAGCTGATGTAGATGGTGGCAGTGTTGAGGAGCTGATGTAGTTGGTGCCGGTGTTGAGGAGCTGACATAGGTTGTGGCAGTGTTGAGGAGCTGACATAGTTGGTGGCAGTGTTGAGGAGCTGATGTAGGTGGGGCAAGTGTTGGGGTGATGATGTTGTTGGTGCAGGTGTTGAGGAGCTAATGTAGGTGGTGGCAGTGTTGAGGAGCTGATGTAGGTAGTGGCAGTGTTGAGGAGCTGACAAAGGTGATGGCAGTGTTGAGAAGCTGATGTAGGTAGTGGCAGTAATGAAAAGCTGATGTAGGTAGTGGCAGTGTTGAGGAGCTGATGTAGGTGGTGGCAGTGTTAAGAAGCTGATGTAGGTGGGGGCAGTGTTGAGAAGATGATGTAGGTGTTGGCAGTGTTGAGAAGCTGATGTAGGTGGTGGCAGTGTTGAGAAGCTGATGTAGGTGGTGGCAGTGTTGAGGAGCTGATGTAGGTGGGGGCAGTGTTGAGAAGCTGATGTAGGTGGTGGCAGTGTTGAGAAGCTGATGTAGGTGTTGGCAGTGTTGAGATGCTGATATAGGTGGGGCTGGTGTTGAGCTACTGATGATGATGATGGCAGTGTTGAGGTGCTGTTATAGATGGCACTAGTGTTGAGGAGCTGATGTAGGTGGAGGCAGTGTTGAGAAGCTGATGTAGGTAGTGGCAGTGTTGAGAAGCTGATGTAGGTGGTGACAGTGTTGAGGAGCTGATGTAGGTGGTGACAGTGTTGAGAAGCTGATGTAGTTGGTGGCAGTGTTGAGAAGCTGATGTAGGTGGTGACAGTGTTGAGGAGCTGATGTAGGTGGGGGTAGTGTTGAGAAGCTGATGTAGGTGATGGCAGTGTTGAGAAGCTGATGTAGGTGGTGACAGTGTTGAGAAGCTGATGTAGTTGTTGGCAGTGTTGAGATGCTGATATAGGTGGGGCTGGTGTTGAGCTACTGATGATGATGATGGCAGTGTTGAGGTGCTGTTATAGATGGCACTAGTGTTGAGGAGCTGATGTAGGTGGAGGCAGTGTTGAGAAGCTGATGTAGGTAGTGGCAGTGTTGAGAAGCTGATGTAGGTGGTGACAGTGTTGAGGAGCTGATGTAGGTGGTGACAGTGTTGAGAAGCTGATGTAGTTGGTGGCAGTGTTGAGAAGCTGATGTAGGTGTTGGCAGTGTTGAGGAGCTGACGAAGGTGATGGCAGTGTTGAGAAGCTGATGTAGGTGGTGACAGTGTTGAGCAGCTGATATAGGTGGTGGCAGTTTTGAGATGCTGATATAGGTTAAGCTGGTGTTGAGCTACTGATGAAGATGATGGCAGTGTTGAGGTGCTGATATAGATGGCACTAGTGTTGAGGAGCTGGGGTTAGTGGTGACGGTGTTGAGGAGCTGATGTAGGTGGGGGCAGTGTTGAGAAGCTGATGTAGATGGTGGCAGTCTTGAGGAGCTGATGAAGGTAGTGGCAGTGTTGAGGAGCTGATGTATGTGGTGGCAGTGTTGAGGAGCTGATGTATGTGGTGACAGTGTTGAGGAGCTGATGTAGGTGTTGGCAGTGTTGAGGAGCTGACGAAGGTGATGGCAGTGTTGAGAAGCTGATGTAGGTATTGGCAGTGTTGAGGAGCTGACGAAGGTGATGGCAGTGTTGAGAAGCTGATGTAGGTAGTGGCAGTGTTGAGAAGCTGATGTAGGTGGTGACAGTGTTTAGGAGCTGACATAGTTGGTGGCAGTGCTGAGGAACTGATGTAGGTGGGGCAAGTGTTGGGGTGATGATGTTGTTGGTGCAGGAGTTGAGGAGCTGAAGTAGGTGGTGGCAGTGTTGAGGAGCTGACGTAGGTGGTGGCAGCGTTGAGGAGCTGACTTAGGTGGTGGCAGTGTTGAAGAGCTTATGTAGGTGCTACCAGTGTTGAGATGCTGATATAGGTGGGGCTGGTGTTGAGGTACTGATGAAGATGATGGCAGTGTTGAGGTGCTGATATAGGTGGCACTAGTGTTGAGGAGCTGGGGTTAGTGGTGCCGGTGTTGAGGAGCTGATGTAGGTGGGGGCAGTGTTGAGAAGCTGATGTAGGTGGGGGCAGTGTTGAGAAGCTGATGTAGGTGGTGGCAGTGTTGAGGAGCTGATGAAGATGGTGGGAGTGTTGAGGAGCTGACGAAGGTGATGGCAGTGTTGAGGAGCTGATTTAGGTGGTGGCAGTGTTGAGGAGCTGACATAGTTGGTGGCAGTGTTCAGGGGCTGATGTAAGTGGTGGCAGTGTTGAGGAGCTGACACAGGTGGTGGCAGTGTTGAAGAGCTGATGTAGGTGCTACCAGTGTTGAGATGCCGATATAGGTGGGGCTGATGTTGAGGTACTGATGATGATGGCAGTGTTGAGGTGCTGATATAGGTGGCACTAGTGTTGAGGAGCTGGGGTTGGTGGTGTCAGTGTTGAGGAGCTGATGTAGGTGGGGGCAGTGTTGAGAAGCTGATGTAGGTAGTGGCAGTGTTGAGAAGCTGATGTAGGTGGGGGCAGTGTTGAGGAGCTGATGTAGGTGGGGGCTGTGTTGAGAAGCTGATGTAGGTGGGGGCTGTGTTGAGAAGCTGATGTAGGTGGTGGCAGTGTTGAGAAGCTGATGTAGGTGGTGGCAGTGTTCAGAGGCTGATGTAGGTGGTGGCAGAGTTGAGAAGCTGATGTAGGTGGGGGCAGTGTTGAGAAGCAGCTGATGTAGGTGGTGGCAGTGTTGAGAAGCTGATGTAGGTGGGGGATGTGTTGAGAAGCTGATGTAGGTGGTGGCAGTGTCGAGAAGCTGATGTAGATAGTGGCAGTGTCGAGAAGCTGATGTAGGTGGTGGCAGTGTCGAGAAGCTGATGTAGGGGGTGGCAGTGTTGAGAAGCTGATGTAGGTGGTGGCTGTGTTGAGAAGCTGATGTAGGTGGTGGCAGTGTTGAGAAGCTGATGTAGGTGGTGGCAGTGTTTAGAAGCTGATGTAGGTGAGGGCAGTGTTTAGAAGCTGATGTAGGTGGTGGCAGCGTTGAGAAGCTGATGTAGGTGGTGGCAGCGTTGAGAAGCTGATGTAGGGTGTGGCAGTGTTGAGAAGCTGATGTAGGTGGTGGCAGTGTTGAGAAGCTGATGTAGATGGTGGCAGTGTTGAGAAGCTGATGTAGATGGTGGCAGTGTTTAGAAGCTGATGTAGGTGGTGGCAGTGTTGAGAAGCTGATGTAGGGTGTGGCAGTGTTTAGAAGCTGATGTAGATGGTGGCAGTGTTGAGAAGCTGATGTACGTGGGGGCAGTGTTGAGGAGCTGATGTAGGTGGGGGCTGTGTTGAGAAGCTGATGTAGGTGGGGGCAGTGTTGAGAAGCTGACATGGGTGGTTGCAGTGTTGAAGAGCTGATGTAGGTGCTACCAGTGTTGAGATGCCGATATAGGTGAGGCTGATGTTGAGGTACTGATGAAGATGATGGCAGTGTTGAGGTGCTGATATAGGTGGCACTAGTGTTGAGGAGCTGGGCTTGGTGGTGTCAGTGTTGAGGAGCTGATGTAGGTGGGGGCGGTGTTGAGAAGCTGATGTATGTAGTGGCATTGTTGAGAAGCTGATGTACGTGGGGGCAGTGTTGAGGAGCTGATGTAGGTGGTGGCAGTGTTGAGAAGCTGATGTAGGTGGGGGCAGTGTTGAGAAGCTGATGTAGGTGGTGGCAGTGTTGAGAAGCTGATGTAGGTGGGGCAGTGTTGAGAAGCTGATGTAGGTGGTGGCAGTGTTTAGAAGCTGATGTAGGGGGTGGCAGTGTTGAGAAGCTGATGTAGGTGGTGGCAGTGTTGAGAAGCTGATGTAGGTGGTGGCAGTGTTGAGAAGCTGATGTAGGTGGTGGCAGTGTTGAGAAGCTGATGTAGGTGGTGGCAGTGTTGAGAAGCTGATGTACGTGGGGGCAGTGTTGAGGAGCGGATGTAGGTGGGGGCTGTGTTGAGAAGCTGATGTAGGTGGTGGCAGTGTTTAGAACCTTATGTAGGTGGTAGCAGCGTTGAGAAGCTGATGTAGGTGGTGGCAGTGTTGAGAAGCTGATGTAGGTGGGGGCAGTGTTGAGAAGCTGATGTAGGTGGTGGCAGTGTTTAGAACCTTATGTAGGTGGTGGCAGCGTTGAGAAGCTGATGTAGGGGGTGGCAGTGTTGAGAAGCTTATGTAGGGGGTGGCAGTGTTGAGAAGCTGATGTAGGTGGTGACAGTGTTGAGGAGCTGATGTAGGTGGTGGCGGTGTTGAGGAGCTGATGTAGGTGGTGGCAGTGTTGAGAAGCTGATGTAGGGGGTGGCAGTGTTGAGAAGCTGATGTAGGGGGTGGCAGTGTTAAGAAGCTGATGTAGGGGGTGGCAGTGATGAGAAGCTGATGTAGGGGGTGGCAGTGATGAGAAGCTGATGTAGATGGTGGCAGTGTTGAGAAGCTGATGTAGGGGGTGGCAGTGTTGAGAAGCTGATGTAGGGGGTGGCAGTGATGAGAAGCTGATGTAGATGGTGGCAGTGTTGAGAAGCTGATGTAGGGGGTGGCAGTGTTGAGAAGCTGATGTAGGGGGTGGCAGTGTTGAGAAGCTGATGTAGGGGGTGGCAGTGTTGAGAAGCTGATGTAGGTGGTGACAGTGTCGAGAAGCTGATGTAGGTGGTGGCAGTGTTGAGGAGCTGATGTAGGTGGTGGCAGTGTTGAGGAGCTGATGTAGGTGGTGACAGTGTTGAGAAGCTGATGTAGGTGGTGACAGTGTTGAGAAGCTGATGTAGGTGGTGACAGTGTTGAGAAGCTGATGTATGTGGTGACAGTGTTGAGGAGCTGATGTAGGTGGTGGCAGTGTTGAGAAGCTGATGTAGGTGGTGACAGTGTTGAGAAGCTGATGTAGGTGGTGATGGTGCTAGTGATGAGTAGATGTATATTGTGCCAGTGCAGAGGAGATGATGTAGGTCTTGCCAGTGTTGAGTTGAAGTAGGTGGTGCCAGTGCCGAGAAGCTTCTGTAGGTGGTGCAAGTGTTGAGGAACTATCAGACCCTGAGGAATAGAAATAGGACATATAAAGGAAGGACTTACACTTCTCCTCTCTTATGGATCCACTTCTGACTTTGGCTCAAAAACTGCAGTGGCAGTATTCCAAAAACTGAGAGAGAAAAAAAAACAAGTGAAAGGGTTAATAATCATAAATGGGTGCAGATAGTGGACTTTGTGATCAGGACACAGGTCACTACATAATTAATAGAGCTTTACAAGCTGCTGCCTGACCTGTACGATTGGAGAGGAAGTGAGGAGGGATCAAGGAAGAGGCTGAGCCCTGCAGGATGGAAACTCTCCGGATATAGATAAGGGGCCTCTGGTATACGGTGGCCCCTACAGACAGACTTCCCTTCCTATGTAAATGTATTTCGCCTCAGCTCAGGAGCCGGGTAAATACTTTTCTTCCTCTCGCTACGCTTAGTTTTAACTATTGAGTGACTGCTGCAGTCTACAAGTTTGCAGACGACTTAAATGTATTTCCCTGGAAGTTTCAATCAGTTGTGCTACAAAGTATCAGTAGGTGCCAGCAGAGTGAGGACTATTCGGTTATTAACCCCTTTACTGCTCCGTATAGCAACGTTATAGGGAAGGACATTGTCTATTGTAGTGGTATGATGAGATTTTGTGTGTTACTGTAGACGTGCACCAAATACCAACCAGTGGAATGAGAAGAGGTAGTGAATGTCCCCAGTTAACCTTTGATCAGTTTGCGTTTTAATCTCAGAGGGTACAACGTATGCGGCGGTCCGCATTTTATCGAGGGGAATCACTAGGAGCACCTTGTTGTCAGATACAGAAGATCAACAAGAGACTTATATCTACTCTCATGAACTGCAAAATGTATCCCCATAGGTACCAAGTATTACAGGGTAACTAGAATGTTGCGGTGGCAGAATACACATTCAAACTCCTGGCAACTTGGTAGACCGCTCGCTTTAGCTGATGTAGGTGTTGGCAGTGTTGAGGAAGCAATGTAGGTGTTGACAGTGTTGAGGAGCTGATGTAGGTGGTGCCGGTGTTGAGGAGCTGATGTAGGTGGTGCCAGTGTTGAGTAGCTGATGTAGTTGGTGACAGTGTTGAGGAGCTGATGTAGGTGGTGACAGTGTTGAGGAGCTGATGTATGTGGTGCCGGTGTTGAGGAGCTGATGTAGGTGGTGACAGTGTTGAGAAGCTGATGTAGGTGGTGACAGTGTTGAGGAGCTGATGTATGTGGTGACAGTGTTGAGGAGCTGATGTAGGTGGTGACAGTGTTGAGGAGCTGATGTAGGTGGTGACAGTGTTGAGAAGCTGATGTAGGTGGTGACAGTGTTGAGGAGCTGATGTATGTGGTGACAGTGTTGAGGAGCTGATGTATGTGGTGACAGTGTGGAGGAGCTGATGTATGTGGTGACAGTGTTGAGGAGCTGATGTAGGTGGTGACAGTGTTGAGGAGCTGATGTAGGTGGTGACAGTGTTGAGGAGCTGATGTATGTGGTGATAGTGTTGAGGAGCTGATGTAGGTGGTGACAGTGTTGAGGAGCTGATGTAGGTGGTGACAGTGTTGAGGAGCTGATGTAGGTGGTGACAGTGTTGAGGAGCTGATGTAGGTGGTGACAGTGTTGAGGAGCTGATGTAGGTGGTGACAGTGTTGAGGAGCTGATGTAGGTGGTGACAGTGTTGAGAAGCTGATGTAGGTGGTGACAGTGTTGAGGAGCTGATGTATGTGGTGACAGTGTTGAGGAGCTGATGTATGTGGTGACAGTGTGGAGGAGCTGATGTATGTGGTGACAGTGTTGAGGAGCTGATGTAGGTGGTGACAGTGTTGAGGAGCTGATGTAGGTGGTGACAGTGTTGAGGAGCTGATGTATGTGGTGATAGTGTTGAGGAGCTGATGTAGGTGGTGACAGTGTTGAGGAGCTGATGTAGGTGGTGACAGTGTTGAGGAGCTGATGTAGGTGGTGACAGTGTTGAGGAGCTGATGTAGGTGGTGACAGTGTTGAGGAGCTGGTGTAGGTGGTGACAGTGTTGAGGAGCTGATGTAGGTGGTGACAGTGTTGAGGAGTAGTGTTGAGTGGCATAGGCCATATTCGAGTTTGCGATATTTCACGAATATATGGACGAATATTCGTCATATATTTGCTTAATTCGCATATTCGTAATATTCACGTTTTATTTTCGCATATGCAAAAATTCGCGTATGCGAAAATTAGCATAAGCGAAAATTAGCATATCCCAAAACTTGTATATGCAAAAATTTGCACGCCAGTCTCACACAGTAGTATTAGAGCCTTCTTTACACCACACAAGCTGGAAGCAAAGAGGGATGATCACTGTGATGTGTACTGTGAAAAAAAAAAAAGAATATTCGTAATTACGAATATATAGTGCTATATTCGCGAATATGCAATATTCGCAAATAAAATTTGCATTGCGAATATTCGCGAGCAACACTATTGAGGAGCTGATGTAGTTGGTGCAGGTGTTGAGGAGCTGACGTAGGTGGTGACAGTGTTGAGGAGCTGATGAAGATGGTGGCAGTGTTGAGGAGCTGATTTAGGTGGTGGCAGTGTTGAGGAGCTGACATAGTTGGTGGCAGTGTTGAGGAGCTGATTTAGGTGGTGGCAGTGTTGAGGAGCTGACATAGGTGGTGGCAGTGTTGAGGAGCTGACATAGGTGGTGGCAGTGTTGAGGAGCTGATGTAGGTGGTGGCAGTGTTGAGGAGCTCACATAGGTGGTGGCAGTGTTGAGGAGCTGATTTAGGTGGGGCAAGTGTTGGGGAGATGATGTTGTTGGTTCAGGTGTTGAGGAGCTGACGTAGGCGGTGGCAGTGTTGAGGAGCTGACATAGGTGGTGGCAGTGTTGAGGAGCTGATGTAGATGGTGGCAGTGTTGAGGAGCTCACATAGGTGGTGGCAGTGTTGAGGAGCTGATTTAGGTGGGGCAAATGTTGGGGAGATGATGTTGGTGCAGGTGTTGAGGAGCTGACGTAGGTTGTGGCAGTGTTGAGGAGCTGACATAGGTGGTGGCAGTGTTGAGGAGCTGATGTAGGTAGTGGCAGTGTTGAGGAGCTGATGTAGGTGGTGGCAGTGTTGAGGAGCTGACATAGGTGGTGGCAGTGTTAAGGAGCTGATGTAGGTGTTGGCAGTGTTGAGATGCTGATATAGGTGGGGCTGGTGTTGAGGTACTGATGAAGATGATGGCAGTGTTGAGGTGCTGATATAGGTGGCACTAGTGTTGAGGAGCTGGGGTTGGTGGTGTCGGTGTTGAGGAGCTGATGTAGGTGGTGGCAGTGTTGAGAAGCTGATGTAGGTGGTGGCAGTGTTGAGAAGCTGATGTAGGTGGTGGCAGTGTTGAGAAGCTGATGTAGGTGGTGGCAGTGTTGAGAAGCTGATGTAGGTGGTGGCAGTGTTGAGAAGCTAATGTAGGTGGGGGCTGTGTTGAGAAGCTGATGTAGGTGGTACTGCTGCTAGTGATGAGTTAATGTATATTGTGCCAGTGTTGAGAAGCTGATGTAGGTGGTGATGGTGCTAGTGATGAGTAGATGTATATTGTGCCAGTGCAGAGGATGTGATGTAGGTCTTGCCAGTGTTGAGTTGAAGTAGGTGGTGCCAGTGCCATAGAAGCTTCTGTAGGTGGTGCAAGTGTTGAGAAACTATCAGACCCCGAAGGTTCTTCACTGTTAGATCTGTAAATCTGTAGAAGTCATCTCAGAATTGGTCACAGCAGAAACAGGTTTAGATGACTTTTCCTTTTTTAGGGCAGATTGGTTTATGCTGGTGTTTTTTTTTTTTTTAACTTTAACACACCCTGGATCAATAAAGAAGTTACCAATAACCATCACCTTCATCCACATCTTCTCCCCACCCTTGGTTCATTTGTTGGTTCCTCAATAGTGGCTTTACCCAAATCAGACCTGTCTTTTTTTTTTTTTTTAGCTATGTAACTGTGTAAGATTCCATGTTGCTCTTTTTTACAGAGCGCCAACATGTCTGACTACGTTATCCGACTCTACAAGGACTCCGACTACGATGTGTCCAGGGACCTGTTCGCTGAGGGACTCGTAGAGCACACCAATAAAGCCTTTCAACACGCCATACGACTGCCCCACATCTGGCTCCCAGTATTGGCGGTGTTACTCCTTCCTGCACTAAACCTTTTGTCTATCGCAATGTCCATTCTGATGGCTGTCACAGCTATAGTTGTTGTGTATTATTGTTCCCGTTACATGTACACATCCTACATAGATTACTCTCTCTCCGATGACATGCTGGACATTCGTAAATATTACCTGCAGCGGGAGGGCTACAGCTTCTGGGTGGCCGAGTCAACAAGCGGTGAAGTCATGGGTACGATCGCTGCTCTGCCTTCTTCTGACCCCGGAGGAGAAAAACATCTGGAACTGAGACGACTATCGGTGGCCAAACATCACAGAGGGAAAGGGATTGGCTCAGTGTTATGCAGAACGCTCATTGACTTTGCCCGGAAGAGAGGTTACGAGGCCGTGGTCCTGACCACCACCTTATCACAAGTTAATGCTCAAAAAATGTACGAGAAGCTCGGCTTCAGGCATACACAAACCTTGTACCTACTGGGTCCCCTGAGTAAGGTCCTGGGCTTCAGTTTCCTTGCCTATAAATATGACATCCCAGCGGCTTAGTGGTACTTAGTGGTAATCTCGGTTATAGTATCTAATTCACATTAGTTGATTTAAGTCTTGCTGATTTCACTGTTACCTCAGATTGTACTTCATAAATAATGTTAATATTTAAAGGGTATACTTGGAGTATTTCACTCTATAATTCTTCATACTAGTGTAGTTGTGAGGTTGTGGAGTTCTCATACAATTTAACCCGGAGTCAGAATCCCAGCAGGGCTAGTGGTTTAAATAGTATCCTTGATAGTGTAGCAGTGGTGGCTAGTTTTCCAAATATTCCTGGTAGCCCAGATATATTTATAATTTCCCTGGTGGTCTAATGATATTTATAATGACCCTGATGGTCCAGTAATATTTACAATGTCCCTGGTGGTCCAGTGGTATTTATAATGTCCCTGGTGGTCTAATGATATTTATAATGACCCTGATTGTCCAGTGGTAATAATAATGCCCCTGTTGTTCCAGCTGTCCTAATAATATCCCTGGTGGTCCAGCTGTCATTATAATGTCCCTGGTGGTCCAGTGATATTTATAATGTTCCTAGTGGTCCAGTAATATTTATAATGTCCCTGGTGATCCAGTGGTATTTATAATGTCCCTGGTGATCCATTAGTATTTATAATGTCCCTTGTGATCCAGTGATATTTATAATATCCCTGGTGATCCATTGGTATTTATAATGTCCCTGGTGATCCAGTGGTATTTATAATGTCCCTGGTGATCCATTGGTATTTATAATGTCCCTTGTGATCCATTGGTATTTATAATGTCTCTGGTGATCCATTGGTATTTATAATGTACCACTTGATCCAGTGATATTTATAATGTCCCTGGTGATCCATTGGTATTTATAATATCCCTGGTGATCCAGTGGTATTTATAATGTCTCTGGTGATCTAGTGATATTTATACTGTCCTTGGTGATCCAGTGGTATTAATAATGTCCCTGGTGATCCAGTGATATTTTTAATGACCACTATAGTCCATGTGGTATTTATTTGCCTTTCGTTGGTCATGTGATAACAGTTCTCATCCCTGGTGCAGTAATAAACATTATGAAAGCAAAAGTTTTGGCCCCCCCTCGAAATCATCTAATCTTTAAAAGTTCATGCTCTAAGGCAATGTTTATGTGTCCTTTTTGGCCTTCATAAGGCTGCTATGCTTGGAGACCTGCAGGTGCAGGACAGGCTGCCCAGGTATGCCGTAGGACCCACCATGTTTTAAAAAAATAATAATATGGTGCTAGGGGTGGAAATCGAAAAAAAGGCATATTTAACCAGCCCTAGTTGCTCCCGTATACCTTCATCTGGTCCCCCAATCTTATGTCTTTCTGCTTCCAAACAAACCTGTTTTTCAGGACCTTACCACTTAGCCAATCACTGGCCAAGACAAGACACCTCTGCAGCCAGTGATTGGCTGAGCTGGCAGGTCCTGCACCGAGTGCCTGTCTAGCCCCCCAAAAAGTTCCATATCACACTTCAACATGTAGACCACATTTGTGGAACCACATGTAAAGGGGCTAAAGTCATAAGATACATTTCCAAACATTTATTGCTCCAAGCAGTTATAAAACTTAGGAGGTCAGGTCACTTACCAGTCTACGTTTCATGGCGATGCTTTCCTTTGGCGGTTGCGTGTCCATACTTAAAGGTGTACTCCGCCCCTAGAGATGTTATACCTTATCAAAAGTATAGGAGATAAGATATCTGATCACGGGGGACCCCAGCGATCTTGGCTGTGCCCCCCCCCCCAGACATCCGGTGCACGGAGCGAAGTGCACCGGATGTCAGGGGGGGGCGCAGCCATGATGTACGGGTTAGTGGCAATGCGGGGCGGAGGCTCGTGAAATCACGGTCACGCCCCTTCAATGCAAGTCTATGGAAGGGGGCATGGCGGCCTCCCATAGACTTGCATTGAGGGGGCATGGCCATGGCATCACGAGCAGGGCGCGACCTCTGGAACTGCGACCGATGCTCTAAACGAATGCCAGGTGCAACAGGGAGATCGTGGGGTCCCACCCCTGGGGATGAGACATTTTATCCCCTATTCAAAGGATGTCTAGGGGCGGAGTACCCCATTAACACTGTAGGCCACAACAATACCTAGAAGTTGTTCTTTAAATTAACTCAACATGACAATCATAAAATTTCTAATCTTGTTTTTGTGACCCTCCACCTATTGTACATGCTCCCTAGGTACGGGCACAAAGGGGTTATCAGGGAATAGAAAAACAGCTAATTTATTTAAAAAAGAAAAACAACTGCACGTCTTTCCCCAGGTCGTGTGTCTCCTCAAACAAGGCCAATAAAGATATTGGCAAGACGTGGACTCCGTCGAAGTCCCCCGGTAGTCCTCCCCATATCTGAAGCCTTTCATTTTCTGGCCCAGGCTTTGGGCCGGCCCTGCATCTACTCAAGTTGTGTTTCCATGTGTTGCTAAGGGAAGGTTTTTTCCATGTTCTACATTCCTTGGGACTTTGGTGCCTATAAGAAGATTATCTGATGAATATTATTAAGAAGTTATTAGCTAGGATAGCTGTGTACTGATGGGTTTATACTATCAGTTCCCTCCCCTCTGGGGCATGAACCAGGTGTGAAGTGGCTCATCCTTGAGAGAACCTTGTCACCTCACCAGCCATGCTTCATATCCACCACTCCACGGGCTGGAAGTTTATATCATCGTAAATCATTTGCTGTATGCAACAATATATAATGTATGTATTTATGGCCTGAAGTAGTCCGAAGGGCAGCAGTATTGAAGTGCGGAGTATCATACACAGTGGAGTCCGGGCTCTGGTTAGGTAAGTGAAGAATATTATACAATGCTGGGCCCGGGGTCTAATGTGGGGACTATAGAGTATTATACAGAGTGGAGCCCAGCGCACTGTGCAGTGTATGGAGGGGCACTCTGTCTGGTAGTAAGTATTGGGCACTTTCTGGCTGGTAGTATGTATGGTGGACTCTATTGGTATGTATGGAGTCATTTCTGTCTGGTAGTCTCTAGTAGTATAAATGGGACACTCTATAGCTGACAGTGTGCATGAAAGGGTAATATCTGACTGGCAGTGTGTATGAGGGGCACTCTCTGGATGACCTTGTGCATGAGAGACACCCTTTGGCTGGCATTGTTGATGGGGCACTCTCTGGCTGCTAGTGGGTATGGGACAATCTCAGGCTGGTATTTTTTTTGAGGCTCCTCTCTGATGGATTCTGTGTATGAGTGGTCCTTTCTCACTGGTAGTGGGTATGGGGCACTCTCTGGCACTTTGTATGGGGGGTACTCTCTGGTTGGTAGTGGATATGGAGCAGTCTCTGGCACTGTGCATGAGGGGCACTCTCTGACTGCTAGTGGGTATGGGACAGTCTCTGAAACTGTGTATGGGGGTCACTCTGGCTGGAAGTGTGTATGGGACAGTCTCTGGCACTGTGTATGTGGGGCACTTTCTGGTAAGGGGTATGGGAAGCTCTCTGGCTCTCATTCTGTGTGGGGCACTCTTTATCTTGCACAGTAAATGGGCTTACTCTCTGACTGATATCAGATATGAACACTAATGTATAGCAATCAGATCCTTTTCTGCATCTTAAATTTTCGCTGGTCCCACAATTCTGACATGTTCCAACACGTTGATTATAATCTATAGGGTGCAGAGAACGTCCACCATGCTTTCTGTATTCTTAGTTATGAAGCCTTTTCGGGGGTGATCTACAGTCCAGGAGAGATGATCTGCAGAGATTAGATTGTTACCTGTAAACCATTAGCTGATCGCTGACACCCACATGGAGATAAGGGATTTATGGTGCTCATCCTCTTGTTTAATATGTAGGCACTGAGGACCCTTCATTTCAGCTGAAGGTCAGACGAGCTAAAGCTCCTGACATACATGCTGAATGTGTCTATAGGCTTACATTAGGCCATGGAGGTCAGAAGACTGTCTATAGGCCTACATTAGGCCATGGAGTCCAGAAGACTGTCTATAGGCTTACATTAGGCCATGGAGTCCAGAAGACTGTCTATAGGCTTACATTAGGTCATGGAGGCCAGAAGACTGTCTATAGGTTTACATTAGGCCAGGGAGGCTAGAAGACTGTCTATAGGCTTACATTAGACCATGGAGTCCAGAAGACTGTCTATAGGCTTACATTAGGCCATGGAGGCCAGAAGACTGTCTATAAGCTTTCATTAGGCCATGGAGGCCAGGAGATTGTCTATAGGCTAACATTAGGCCATGGAGGCCAGAAGACGGTCTATAAGCTTACATTAAGCCAGGGAGTCCAGAAGACTGTCTATAGGCTTACATTAGGCCATGGAGTCCAGAAGACGGTCTATAGGCTTACATTAGGCCATGGAGTCCAGAAGACTGTCTATAGGCTTACATTAGGCCATGGAGTCCAGAAGACTGTCTATAGGCTTACATTAGGTCATGGAGGCCAGAAGACTGTCTATAGGCTTACATTAGGCGAGGAAGGCTAGAAGACTGTCTATAGGCTTACATTAGACCATGGAGTCCAGAAGACTGTCTATAGGCTTACATTAGGCCATGGCGGCCAGAAGACTGTCTATAAGCTTACATTAGGCCATGGAGGCCAGGAGACTGTCTATGAGCTTACATTAGGCCTTGGAGTCCAGGAGACTGTCTATAAGTTTACATTAGGCCCGGGAGGCCAGAAGACTGTCTTTATGCTTACGTTAGGCCATGGAGGCCAGAAGACTGTTTATAGGCCTACATTAGGCCATGGTGTCCAGGAGACTGTCTAAAGGCTTACATTAGGCCATGGAGTACAAGAGACTGTCTATAAGTTTACATTAGGCCCGGGAGGCCAGAAGACTGTCTATATGCTTAGGTTAGGCCATGGAGGCCAGAAGACTGTTTATAGGCTTACATTAGGCCATGGTGTCCAGGAGACTGTCTATAGGCTTACATTAGGCCATGGAGGCCAGAAGACTGTCTATAGGCTTACATTAGGCCAAGGAGTCCAGAAGACTGCCTATAGGCTTACATTAGGCCATGGAGTACAGGAGACTGTCTATAGGCTTACATTAGGCCATGGAGTCCAGAATACTGTCTATAGGCTTACATTAGGCCATGGAGGCATGAAGACTGTCTATAGGCTTACATTAGGCCATGGGGGCCAGAAGACTGTCTATAAGCTTACATTAGGCCATGAAGGCATGAAGACTGTCTATAGGCTTACATTAGGCCATGGAGGCCAGAAGACTGTCTATAGGCTTACATTAGGCCATGGAGTCCAGAAGACTGTGTATAGGTTTACATTAGGCCATGGAGGCCAGAAGGCTCTCTATAGGCTTACATTAGGCCAAGGAGTCCAGAAAACTGTCTATAGGCTTACATTAGGCCATGGAGTCCAGAAGACTGTCTATAGGCTTACATTAGGTCATGGAGGCCAGAAGACTGTCTATAGGCTTACATTAGCCGAGGAAGGCTAGAAGACTGTCTATAGGCTTACATTAGACCATGGAGTCCAGAAGACTGTCTATAGGCTTACATTAGGCCATGGAGGCCAGAAGACTGTCTATAAGCTTACATTAGGCCATGGAGGCCAGGAGACTGTCTATGAGCTTACATTAGGCCTTGGAGTCCAGGAGACTGTCTATAAGTTTACATTAGGCCATGGAGGCCAGAAGACTGTTTATAGGCCTACATTAGGCCATGGTGTCCAGGAGACTGTCTATAGGCTTACATTAGGCCATGGAGTACAAGAGACTGTCTATAAGTTTACATTAGGCCCGGGAGGCCAGAAGACTGTCTTTATGCTTAGGTTAGGCCATGGAGGCCAGAAGACTGTTTATAGGCTTACATTAGGCCATGGTGTCCAGGAGACTGTCTATAGGCTTACATTAGGCCATAGAGGCCAGAAGACAGTCTATAGGCTTACATTAGGCCATGGAGGCCAGAAGACTGTCTATTGGCTTACATTAGGCCATGGAGTCCAGGAGAATGTCTATAGGCTAACATTAGACCATGGAGGCCAGAAGACGGTCTATAAGCTTACATTAAGCCAGGGAGTCCTGAAGACTGTCTATAGGCTTACATTAGGCCATGGAGTCCAGAAGACGGTCTATAGGCTTACATTAGGCCATGGAGTCCAGAAGACAGTCTATAGGCTTACATTAGGCCATGGAGGCCAGAAGACGGTCTATAAGCTTACATTAAGCCAGGGAGTCCAGAAGACTGTCTATAGGCTTACAATAGGCCATGGAGGCCAGAAGGCTGTCTATGGGCTTACATTAGGCCAAGGAGTCCAGAAGACTGTCTATAGGCTTACATTAGGCCATGGAGGCCAGAAGGCTGTCTATGGGCTTACATTAGGCCAAGGAGTCCAGAAGACTGTCTATAGGCTTACATTAGGCCATGGAGTCCAGAAGACGGTCTATAGGCTTACATTAGGCCGTGGAGGCAAGAAGATTGTCTATTGGCTTACATTAGGCCATGGAGGCCAGAAGACTGACTATTGGCTTACATTAGGCCATCGAGTCCAGAAGAATATCTATAGGCTTACATTAGGCCATGGAGGCCAGAAGACGTTCTATAAGCTTATATTAGGCCAGGGAGTCCAGAAGACTGTCTATAGGCTTACATTAGGCCATGGAGTCCAGAAGACTGTCTATAGGCTTACATTAGGCCATGGAGTCCAGAAGACGGTCTATAGGCTTACAATAGGCCATGGAGGCCAGAAGGCTGTCTATGGGCTTACATTAGGCCAAGGAGTCCAGAAGACTGTCTACAGGCTTACATTAGGCCATGGAGTCCAGAAGACGGTCTATAGGCTTACATTAGGCCATGGAGGCCAGAAGACTGTCTATATGCTTACAATAGGCCATGGAGGCCAGAAGACGGTCTATAAGCTTATATTTGGCCAGGGAGTCCAGAAGACTGTCTATAGGCTTGCATTAGGCCATGGAGTACAGAAGATGGTCTATAGGCTTACATTAGGCCATGGAGTCTAGGAGGCTGTCTATAGGCTTAGATTAGGCCATGGAGTCCAGAAGACGGTCTATAGGCTTACATTAGGCCATGGAGTCTAGGAGGCTGTCTATAGGCTTACATTAGGCCATGGAGTCCAGAAGACGGTCTATAGGCTTACATTAGGCCAAGGAGTCCAGAAGACTGTCTATAGGCTTACATTAGGCCATGGAGGCATGAAGACTGTCTATAGGCTTACATTAGGCCATGGAGTCCAGAAGACTGTCTATAGGCTAACATTAGGCCATGGAGGCCAGAAGACGGTCTATAAGCTTACATTAGGCCAGGGAGTCCAGAAGACTGTCTATAGGCTTACATTAGGCCATGGAGTCCAGAAGACGGTCTATAGGCTTACATTAGGCCATGGAGTCCAGAAGACGGTCTTTAGGCTTACATTAGGCCATGGAGTCCAGAACACTGTTTATAGGCTTCCATTAGGCCATGGAGGCCAGAAGACTGTCTATAGGCTTACATTAGGCCATGGAGTCCAGAAGACGGTCTATAGGCTTACATTAGGCCATGGAGTCCAGAACACTGTTTATAGGCTTACAATAGGCCATGGAGTCCAGAAGACGGTCTATAGGCTTACATTAGGCCATGGAGTCCAGAACACTGTTTATAGGCTTACATTAGGCCATGGAGGCCAGAAGACTGTCTATAGGTCTACATTAGGCCATGGAGTCCAGAAGACTGTCTATAGGCTTACATTAGGCCATGGAAGCCAGAAGGCTGTCTATAGGCTTACATTAGGCCATGGAGTCCAGAAGACTGTCTATTGGCTTACATTAGGCCATGGAGGCAAGAAGACTGTCTATAGGCTTACATTAGGCCATGAAGGCCAGAAGAAGGTCTATGAGCTTACATTAGGCCACTGAGTCCAGAAGACTGTCTATAGGCTTACATTAGGCCACTGAGTCCAGAAGACTGTCTATAGGCTTACATTAGGTCATGGAGGCCAGAAGACTGTATATAGGCTTACATTAGGCCATGGAGGCCAGAAGACGGTCTATGAGCTTACATTATGCCACTGAGTCCAGAAGACTGTCTATAGGCTTACATTAGGCCATGGAGGCCAGAAGAATGTCTATAGGCTTACATTAGGCCATGGAGTCCAGAATACTGTCTATAGGCTTACATTAGGCCATGGGGTCCAGAAGACGGTCTATAGGCTTACATTAGGCCATGGAGGCCAGAAGGCTGTCTATAGGCTTACATTAGACCATGGAGGCCAGAAGACTGTCTATAGGCTTACATTTGGCCAAGGAGTCCAGAAGACTGTCTATAGGCTTACATTAGGCCATGGAATCCAGAAGACGGTCTATAAGCTTACATTAGGCAAGGGAGTCCAGAAGACTATCTATAGGCTTACATTAGGCCATGGAGGCCAGAAGACTGTCTATAGGCTTACATTAGGCCATGGAGGCATGAAGACTGTATATAGGCTTACATTAGGCCATGGAGGCCAGAAGACGGTCTATGAGCTTAAATTAGGCCACTAAGTCCAGAAGACTGTCTATAGGCTTACATTAGGCCATGGAGGCCAGAAGACTGTCTATAGGCTTACATTAGGCCATGGAGTCCAGAATACTGTCTATAGGCTTACATTAGGCCATGGGGTCCAGAAGACGGTCTATAGGCTTACATTAGGCCATGGAGGCCAGAAGGCTGTCTATAGGCTTACATTTGGCCAAGGAGTCCAGAAGACTGTCTATAGGCTTACATTAGGCTATGAAATCCAGAAGACGGTCTATAAGCTTACATTAGGCCAGGGAGTCCAGAAGACTATCTATAGGCTTACATTAGGCCATGGAGGCCAGAAGACTGTCTATAGGCTTACATTAGGCCATGGAGGCCAGAAGACTGTCTATAGGCTTACATTAGGCCATGGAGTCCAGAAGACGGTCTATAGGCTTACAATAGGCCATGAAGGCCAGAAGGCTGTCTATAGGCTTACATTAGGCCATGGAGTCCAGAAGACGGTCTATAGGCTTACATTAGGCCGTGGAGGCAAGAAGACTGTCTATAGGCTTACATTAGGCCATGGAATCCAGAAGGCTGTCTATAGGCTTACATTAAGCCATGGAGGCATGAAGACTGTCTATAAGATTACATTAGGCCATGGAGGCCAGGAGACTGTCTATAGGCTTACATTAGGCCATGGTGCCAAGGAGACTGTCTATAGGCTTACATTAGGCCATGGAGTCCAGAAGACGGTCTATAGGCTTACATTAGGCCAGGGAGGCCAGAAGACGGTCTATAAGCTTACATTAGGCCAGGGAGTCCAGAAGACTGTCTATAGGCTTACATTAGGCCATGGAGTCCAGAAGACGGTCTATAGGCTTACATTAGGCCATGGAGTCCAGAACACTGTTTATAGGCTTACATTAGGCCATGGAGGCCAGAAGACTGTCTATAGGCTTACATTAGGCCATGGAGTCCAGAACACTGTTTATAGGCTTACATTAGGCCATGGAGTCCGGAATACTGTCTATAGGCTTACATTAGGCCATGGAGGCCAGAAGAAGGTCTATGAGCTTACATTAGGCCACTGAGTCCAGAAGACTGTCTATAGGCTTACATTAGGCCATGGAGGCCAGAAGACTGTCTATAGGCTTACATTAGGCCATGGAGGCATGAAGACTGTATATAGGCTTACAATAGACCATGGAGGCCAGAAGACGGTCCATGAGCTTACATTAGGCCACTGAGTCCAGAAGACTGTCTATAGGCTTACATTAGGCCATGGAGGCCAGAAGACTTTCTATAGGCTTACATTAGGCCATGGAGGCTAAAAGACTGTCTATAGGCTTACATTAGACCATGGAGGCCAGAAGACTGTCTATAGGCTAACATTAGGCCATGGAGGCCAGAAGACTGTCTATAGGCTTACATTAGGCCATGGAGGCCAGAAGACTGTCTATAGGCTTACATTAGGCCATGGAGGCATGAAGACTGTCTATAGGCTTACAATAGGCCACGGAGGCCAGAAGACTGTCAATAGGCTTACATTAGGCCACAGAGGCCAGAAGACTGTCTATAGGCTTACATTAGGCCATGGAGTCCAGAATACTGTCTATAGGCTTACATTAGGCCATGGAGTCCAGATGACGGTCTATAGGCTTACATTAGGCCATGGAGGCCAGAAGGCTGTCTATAGGCTTACATTAGGCCATGGAGGCCAGAAGACTGTCTATAGGTTTACATTAGGCCATGGAGTCCAGAAGACTGTGTATGGGCTTGCATTAGGCCATGGAGGCCAGAAGGCTGTCTATAGGCTTACATTAGGCCAAGGAGTCCAGAAGACTGCCTATAGGCTTACATTAGGCCATGGAGTACAGGAGACTGTCTATAGGCTTACATTAGGCCATGGAGTCCAGAATACTGTCTATAGGCTTACATTAGGCCATGGAGGCATGAAGACTGTCTATAGGCTTACATTAGGCCATGGAGGCCAGAAGACTATCTATAAGCTTACATTAGGCCATGAAGGCATGAAGACTGTCTATAGGCTTACATTAGGCCATGGAGGCCAGAAGACTGTCTATAGGCTTACATTAGGCCATGGAGTCCAGAAGACTGTGTATAGGCTTACATTAGGCCATGGAGGCCAGAAGGCTCTCTATAGGCTTACATTAGGCCAAGGAGTCCAGAAAACTGTCTATAGGCTTACATTAGGCCATGGAGTACAGGAGACTGTCTATTGGCTTACATTAGGCCATGGAGGCCAGAAGACTGTCTATAGGCTTACATTAGGCCATGGAGTCCAGAATACTGTCTATAGGATTACATTAGGCCATGGAGGCATGAAGACTGTCTATAGGCTTACATTAGGCCATGGAGTACAGAAGACTGTCTATAGGCTTACATTAGGCCATGGAGTCCAGGAGAATGTCTATAGGCTTACATTAGGCCATGGAGGCCAGAAGACTGTCTATAGGCTTACATTAGGCCATGGAGGCCAGAAGACTGTCTATAGGCTTACATTAGGCCATGGAGGCCAGAAGACTGTCTATAGGCTTACATTAGGCCATGGAGGCCAGAAGACTGTCTTTTTGGTCTTCATGGGGCTGATATGCATCAGTATATGTTAAAAAATATAGAATAGTGTATCTGTAATTGGATAGTGTAGCATCCAGTGTCCTACTGTGTGGACTCCATTTAACGTATAGATCCTGAGGTTAGAACAAGGCCTAACAATACACGTAGGAATGAATTGTGAAAACCAAAGGTCGCAGTGTGACTACCGCAACACTGACAGCTGGGTCACCTGCACTAAACCGAAATGTGTCTAATCTTTCCACCACAATGGGCATACGAACCAGAGCATGAAGCAGTGGAGGCGTACGGGTCACGTTTTCCATCATATGGACAGACTGGTGCATGTGCATCACTTACCTGGGAAAGTAATGGCACCAGGATGCATTACACCCCTCACACCCCATATACTCCTTACACCCCTCACACCCCATATCCTCCTTACACCCCTCACACCCTATATCCTCCTTACACCCCTCCCACCCCATATCCTCCTTACCCCACTCACACCCCATATCCTCCTTACACCCCTCACACCCCATATCCTCCTTACACCCCTCACACCCCATATCCTCCTTACACCCCTCACACCCCATATCCTCCTCACACCCCATATCCTCCTTACACCCCTCCCACCCCATATCCTCCTTACACCCCTCACACCCCATATCCTCCTTACATCCCTCACACCCCATATCCTCTTACACCCCTCCCACCCCATATCCTCCTTACACCCCTCACACCCCATATCCTCCTTACACCCCTCACACCCCATATCCTCCTTACACCCCTCACACCCCATATCCTCCTTACACCCCTCACACCCCATATCCTCCTTACACCCCTCACACCCCATATCCTCCTTACACCCCTCCCACCCCATATCCTCCTTACACCCCTCCCACCCCATATCCTCCTTACACCCCTCACACCCCATATCCTCTTTACACCCCTCACACCCCATATCCTCCTTACACCCCTCCCACCCTATATCCTCCTTACACCCCTCACACCCCATATCCTCTTTACACCCTTCACACCCCATATCCTCCTTACATCCCTCACACCCCATATCCTCCTTACACCCCTCACACCCCATATCCTCCTTACACCCCATATCCTCCTTACACCCCTCACACCCCATATCCTCCTTACACCCCTCCCACCCCATGTGACTATAAGAATCAATGTAAACAAACCACGTGTCATAACATGGACATAGATCTGTGTAATGGGAGCACACTATAGGGAGAGATCTGCGCACTATAGGGAGAGATCTGCGCACTATAGGGAGAGATCTGCGCACTATAGGGAGAGATCTGCGCACTATAGGGAGAGATCTGCGCACTATACGGAGAGATCTGCGCACTATAGGGAGAGATCTGCGCACTATAGGGAGAGATCTGCGCACTATAGGGAGAGATCTGCGCACTATACGGAGAGATCTGCGCACTATACGGAGAGATCTGCGCACTATACAGAGAGATCTGCGCACTATACGGAGAGATCTGCGCACTATACGGAGAGATCTGCACACTATAGGGAGAGATCTGCGCACTATAGGGAGAGATCTGCGCACTATACGGAGAGATCTGCGCACTATAGGGAGAGATCTGCGCACTATAGGGAGAGATCTGCGCACTATACGGAGAGATCTGCGCACTATAGGGAGAGATCTGCGCACTATACGGAGAGATCTGCTTTACACCAAGTATGAGGTGCAGGTAGTAGGCGGTGTGGTCCGCCCCCAGACACTACTTGGTTAATGGAGCTTAACAAGCATGGGGTTGACCTCTGTCCTTCTGCCATTTATATAAGAGTCATAGAGAGGAAGTAGAACACAAGCAGGGAAGAGGCTCAGGGTACGTGTGGAATCAGATATAGGACAGGGACCCTCAGGCCTGGCCCAGGGACTTATGTGACCCCCCCAGCCCTTGGTTACCTACATGTATTTGCTCAGAGCTCAGGAGCCAAAGAAGGGAAGAGGTTAAATAGTCGGGCGGAGCAGAGACTTTCTGCAGAGAAGCTGACTGAGTTGAACTATTCAGTGACCGCTGCAGTCTATAGGATTGTATACAACTGCAGCTGTAGACATTGATGTAGTCTATAGTGCCACAAGCAGTAATAATGCTCCCCTTGGTGCCCCACGGATTGGGTAGATTAGTGGGTTGAGGAAGGGTTGGAAGGGCCCCCACATTAGGTAGTTAGGTTGCTCCAGTCAGTATAAAGGTTCCTTCCCGTAGTTGTCCCCCTGTAAGCAAAACACCCTAGAACCCCCTAGATAGTTGTCCCCCTGTAGGAAGATCCCCCCATATAGTTGTCCCCATGTAGGAAGATCCCCCTATATAGTTGTCCCCATGTAGGTAGAACCCCATAGCTAGTCGCCCTCCTGTAGGTAGCAGCCCCCTGTAGACAGTTAACCCCCTGTAGGTGGCAGCCCCCTCAAAATTAATAAAAAACATTAAAAAAAACATGCCATCCTTGCTGGCTCCTGCATAGTCCACAGCATGGCCGCTCCTCTTCTTCTTCTGCTCTATGCTTTGGCGCAAGATGACGTCAGAGGAAAGTGGCCTACTGTGACTGCCAGTGACAATACAGTTGGCAGCCACAAGAGAGACTGACAGTGCGAGGAGCCAGTGGCTCTTCACTCTCTCAAAGCTGTGCGCCACAAAGCAGGACAGTGCCAGGTACAAGCAGGACGGTAGGTGGGAGTCCCAAAATCAGGACTGTTCCCAAGATCAGGACAGTTGGGGTGGGTATGGGGGAGGGGGGGGGCATAGTATAGTAGTTAGGCCCCCACGCTGACCTCATATAGTAATTATGATCCCACATTGCCTCCATATAGTATTCAGGACCTTCACAATGCTCCATATAGTAATAAAGCCCCTACACAGTCCCTATATAGTAGATAGATCCCCTCTCTGCCTTCACACTGCCCCATATAGTAGTTTATTCCCCATGCTACTCCCATATACAAGTTAAGCCACCTTTGTGCCCTTGACATGATAGCTCCCCACACTGCCCACATATAGTGCTTAGGTCCCCATACCACCCTCATATAGTAGTTAGGTCCCCATACCGCCCTCATATAGTAGTTAGATCACCACACTGTCTCCATACAGTACTGTAGTTAGTTCCCCACACTGCCCGCATATAGAAGTTAGGTCCCCACATTGCCCGTATATAGAAGTTAGGTCCCCACACTGCCCGTATATAGAAGTTAGGTCCCTACACAGCCCGTATATAGAAGTTAGGTCCCCACACTGCCTTTGTATAGAAGTTAGGTCCCTACACTGCCCCCATATAGTAGTTAGGTCCCCATACTGCCCCCATATAGTAGTTAGGTCCCCATACTGCCCCATATAGTAGTTAGGTCCCCATACTGCCCCCATATAGTAGTTAGGTCACCACACTGTCTCCATACAGTACAGTAGTTAGTTCCCCACACTGCCCGTATATAGAAGTTAGGTCCCCTCACTGCCCGTATATAGAAGTTAGGTCCCCACACTGCCCCCATATAGTAGTTAGCTCCCACACTACCCCCAAATATTAGTTTCCCACCCTGCCTTCATACAGTAATTAGGTCCCTACATTGCCCTCATATAGTGGTTAGACCCTACACTTGATAGGCCTCACACTGCACCTAAATAATATCTAGAATCCTTGGGTTCTCTCTCCTATTCTCTCCATACCCCATTAGGTCTTCTCTGATAGCCCCTGAAGTGACAGAACAGGGAACCGCTGTGTCTCTGTTTTGCTGTCTTATGCGTTACGACTGTTCCCCCATTCCCCTGTGGACATGGTACTGATCGCACCCTTGTGACTGTGGTCATAACATCCCTGGCTGTAGCTCAATAGTTAAAACCAATCATTTGTTCCCCAAAGATGCAGTGTATATTAGTAGAGGGCAAGAAAAGTTACAGAACACTTCTTAATACAATGGTGAAGCTTTAGGATGGGTTCATAGTAGGTTTTGATGATACGGTCACCGGATCCGGCTGGGGGGGAGTGAAAACCGGGCACTCTCGTATCTCTCCCGGACCCGATCATTTGAATGAGCGGACCGGAGTCAGATAGTGACTCCGATTGGTCATTTTTGCCCCGTATCCGGTGCTCTGACCAGACCTAAAACCACTGTATGCCACGGTTTTAGGTCTGGCCAGAAAACCGGATACGGGGCAACAAATGTCACTGTTTGACTCTGGTCGGCTCATTCAAATGAGCGGTTTTCACTCCCCCCAGCCGGATCTGGTGACATCAAAACGTAGTGTGACCCCACCCTTACTCACACGCGCCTTTCATAGTTTGCTCTTTCTTACAGAGCGCCAACATGTCTGACTACTTTATCCGTCTCTACAAGGACTCTGACTACCGTGATGCCAGGGACCTGTTTGCCTGCGGAATTATAGAGCACAAAGACAAAGCCTTCCACCACGCCATACGGCTGCCCCACATCTGGCTCCCAGCATTGGCGGTGTTGACCCTTCCTGCACTAAACCTTTTGTCTCTCACAGTTTCCATTCTTACAGTTTCTATAGGTTTAGTCACTGTATGGTTTTGTGCCCGTCACATGTACACGTCCTACGTAGATTACACCCTCTCCGATGACATGTTGGACATTGGTAAATATTACCTGCAGCGGGACGGCTACAGCTTCTGGGTGGCGGAGTCAACAAGCGGTGAAGTCATGGGCACGATCGCTGCTCTGCCTTCTTCTGACCCCGGAGGAGAAAAACATCTGGAACTGAGACGACTATCGGTGGCCAAACATCACAGAGGAAAAGGGATCGCCAAAGCTTTATACAGGACGCTCATTGACTTTGCCCGAAAGAGAAGCTGTGACGCCGTGGTCCTGACCACCACATTATCACAAAAGACTGCTTGGAAGATGTACGAGAAGCTCGGCTTCAGGCAGACACGCACCTTTAACCCTCCAGGTCTCCTTGGTAAAGTCCTGGACTTCAGGATCCTGGTCTATAGATATGATATCCCATCCCAGGAGTAGGAGACTCTATAATATCTGCCCAAGTCTGCTCAGTGAAAGATCTGCTCAGTGAAAGATCTGCTCAGTGAAAGATCTGCTCAGTGAAAGACAGTTCAATTGTAAATCCAAGTGATAAGAAGTAAAAAAAAAATGGCACTCACCATCATCCATTTTCTTCTCTTTATAATATCAAAAAGTGAAGTTATACATTCGACATTTTCACCCGGCAAGGTGCGCCGTGCTCAGTGAAAGATCAGCTCAGTGAAAGACAGTTCAATTGTAAATCCAAGTGATAAGAAGTAAAAAAAAATGGCACTCACCATCATCCATTTTCTTCTCTTTATAATATCAAAAAGTGAAGTTATACATTCGACATTTTCACCCGGCAAGGTGCGCCGTGCTCAGTGAAAGATCTGCTCAGTGAAAGACAGTTCAATTGTAAATCCAAGTGATAAGAAGTAAAAAAAAAATGGCACTCACCATCATCCATTTTCTTCTCTTTATAATATCAAAAAGTGCAGGTATACATTCGACATTTTCACCCGGCAAGGTGCGCCGTGCTCAGTGAAAGATCTGCTCAGTGAAAGACAGTTCAATTGTAAATCCAAGTGATAAGAAGTAAAAAAAAAATGGCACTCACCATCATCCATTTTCTTCTCTTTATAATATCAAAAAGTGCAGGTATACATTCGACATTTTCACCCGGCAAGGTGCGCCGTGCTCAGTGAAAGATCTGCTCAGTGAAAGACAGTTCAATTGTAAATCCAAGTGATAAGAAGTAAAAAAAATGGCACTCACCATCATCCATTTTCTTCTCTTTATAAAATCAAAAAGTGCAGGTATACATTCGACATTTTCACCCGGCAAGGTGCGCCGTGCTCAGTGAAAGATCTGCTCAGTGAAAGACAGTTCAATTGTAAATCCAAGTGATAAGAAGTAAAAAAAATGGCACTCACCATCATCCATTTTCTTCTCTTTATAAAATCAAAAAGTGCAGGTATACATTCGACATTTTCACCCGGCAAGGTGCGCCGTGCTCAGTGAAAGATCTGCTCAGTGAAAGACAGTTCAATTGTAAATCCAAGTGATAAGAAGTAAAAAAAAAAAATGGCACTCACCATCATCCATTTTCTTCTCTTTATAATATCAAAAAGTGCAGGTATACATTCGACATTTTCACCCGGCAAGGTGCGCTGTGCTCAGTGAAAGATCTGCTCAGTGAAAGACAGTTCAATTGTAAATCCAAGTGATAAGAAGTAAAAAAAAAATGGCACTCACCATCATCCATTTTCTTCTCTTTATAATATCAAAAAGTGCAGGTATACATTCGACATTTTCACCCGGCAAGGTGCGCCGTGCGCACTTGGCCGGGTGAAAATGCCGAATGTATACCTGCACTTTTTGATATTATAACGAGAAGAAAATGGATGATGGTGAGTGCCATTTTTTTTTTACCTCTTATCACTTGGATTTATAATTGAACTGTCTTTCACTGAAATTGAGCACCTGAAGTGTACCCCGTTCAGATCCCCTCAGTGCCGACCGCCTATTTTCTATTTCTTATCTATAATTTCTTCTTCACATTGGTGGTTTACGTCTTGCTGACATCTTTGTTGGCTCCGACTTTATCTCATGAATAAAATGTTATAAAAAAAAATCAAATTTTTTTTTTTGCGTTTTCACAATTCACATTATTATTTATACTGGTGTACTCGCGTCATCGGGAAGTTCTCGCACAGCTGAACATAGAGCCAGAAACCTTGGTTGTCTGTAGTTTTTAAAGGGGTATTCCAGTGAAAAACAATTTTTTTCATATCAGCTGGCTCCAGAAAGTAAAAGGGGTACTCCGGTGGAAATTTATTTATTTATTTATTTTTTTAAATCAACTGGTGCCAGAAAGTTTTGTAAATTGCTTCTATTAAAAAAAATCTTAATCCTTCCAGTACTTATTAGCTGCTGAATACTACAGAGGAAATTATTTTCTTTTTGCTCTCTGCTGACATCATGATCACAGTGCTCTCTGCTGACATCATGACCACAGTGCTCTCTGCTGTCCATTTTAGGAACTGTCCAGAGCAGCATATGTTTTCTATGGGGATTTTCTCCTACTCTGGACAGTTCGTAAAATGGACAGAGATGTCAGCAGAGAGCACTGTGGTCATGATGTCAGCAGAGAGCTCTGTGTTCCAAAAAGTAAAGAATTTCCTCTGCAGTATTCAGCAGCTAATAAGTACTGGAAGGATTAAAAAATGTTTAATAGAAGTCATTTACAAATCTGTTTAACTTTCGGGCACCAGTTGATGAAAAAAAAAAAAAAAAGGTTTCCACTGGAGTATCCCTTTAAATAGATTTGTAAATTACTTCTATTAAAAAATCTTAATCCTTCCAGTACTTATCAGCTGCTGTATGCTCCACAGTCTGTGTCACGAACTGTCCAGAGCAGGAGAGATTTGCTATGAAGATTTGCTCCTACTCTGTGCAGTTCCTGAGACAGACAGAGGTGTCAGCAGAGAGCACTGGTGTCCGACAGAAAAGAAATACACAACTTCAGCAGCTGATAAGTACTGGAAGGATTAAGATTTTTTAATAGAAGTAATTTACAAATCTGTTTCATTTTCTGGCGCCAGTTGATATGAAAAAAAAAATGTTTTACCCCTTTAATATTCTAGGCGATCTAGTAGTCATGGTTAGGTAGTTTACCCAATATGCCTTGTGGTACAGAGGTAAATTTAAATACAATAGGTTTCATTCTTGGTGACGTAGAATTTTTATCTTTGGGCATCTGTAATATAAGACTTGGTCGGACCGCTGGCATCTCTACTATTACTAAAAACAAAGGGACATAAGGGCACTCCTGGCATAACGGGGCAGGAGAAAACAAACAACTCCATCCTAAATAAAGATTGGGGTATAAATTGTCGGCAGAGAAAAGGATAGGGGATAAGATGTCTGATCGCAGGGGTGCTGCCGCTGGGGACCCCCTCGATCTTGGGTGCGGCACCCCAGACATCCGCTACACGGAGCGAACTCACTCCATGCCGGATGACAGGCGATGTGGGGCGGAGGCTCATGACGTGGCGGTCAGACCCGCTGGTGGCGTCACGGCCACGCCCCCTCAATGCAAGTCTATGGGAGGGGGGCGTGAAGACCACGGGTCCTGGCTGCAGGTAGCCGCCAGGACCACCCCACTATGACCCGTGGTCAGCTCATGAATGCACGTCATAGAAGGGGAGCGGAACAAGGGTTCGCCCAGTGTCCTCATGAGGTTAAAGGGGGTACTCCAGTGGAAAACATTTTTTTTTTCATCATGTGGTTCCAAAAAGTTATACAGATTTGTAAATTACTTCAATCAAAAAAAGCTTAATCCTTCCAGTACTTATCAGCTGCTGTATGCTCCTGTAGTTCTTTCCAGTCTGACCACAGTGCTCTCTGCTGACACCTCTGTCCATGTCAGGAACTGTCCGGAGCAGGAGAGGTTTGCTGTGGGGATTTGCTCCTACTCTGAACAGTTCCTGACATGGACAGAGGTGGCAGCCGAGAGCACTGTGGTCAGACTGGAAAGAACAACTAGTAGTATACAGCAGCTGATGGAAGTTCTGGAAGGATTACGTTTTTTTAACTGAAGTAATTTACAAATCTGTTTAAAGGGGTACTCCTAAGACATCTTATCTCCTATATGAAGGGGATAGGGGATAAGATGTCTGCCGTCACGCCCCCTCCCATAAACTTGCATTGCGGGGGCGGGGCGTCACACGGGATGGAGTCGTGACATCACGATACTCTGGCCCCCATATTCGTGACCAGGCAGACTCGGAGCCTGCAGTGTTGCATGCAGCTCCCACAGGTGGGTGCTGCATGTGAGATTGTGGGGGTCCCCAGCGGCGGATAGGGGATAAGATGTCTTAGGGCCAGAGTGCCCCTTTAACTTTCTGGCACCAGTTGATTTGAAAAATATTTTTTTCCACCGGAGTTTCCCTTTAAAGGAGTACGCCGGTGGAAAACTTTTCAACTGGTGCCATAAAGTTATACAGATTTGTAAATTACTTCTATTAAAAAATCTTAATCCTTCCAGTACTATTTAGGGGCTGTATACTACAGAGGAAATGCTTTTCTTTTTGGATTTATCTTCTATCACAACCACGGTGCTCTCTGCTGATCGCTGCTGGAACTGTCCAGAGCAGCATATGTTTGCTATGGGGATTTTCTACTGCTCTGGACAGTTCCTAAAATGGACAGCAGAGGTCAGCAGAGAGCAGAAGAGAAATCCAAAAAGCAAAGAATTTCCTCTGTAGTATACAGGCACTAATAATTACTGGAAGGATAAAGATTTTCTAATAGAAGTAATTTACAAATCTTTAGACATCTTTATCTGTATGTATCCTGCTGTGGCATAAATAAAGACAAGCCTTTTTTACCTCATACCTTGGTGCCGGACGGAGTTCTTTCAACTAATTTACAAATCTGTTTAACTTTCTGGCACCAGTTGATTTAAAAAAAAGTTTTACACCGGAGTACCCCTTTAACCCCTTAAGGACTTAGGACGTGTGAGTACGTCCTAAGTCCGGTCCCTGTCTATAATGCGGGGTCCCAGCGTCATAGTGGGATGGTCCTGGCGCCTTTATACAGCCGGGGCCCGCGGCTAATAGCGCGTGGCCGCGATCGCTCGGCCACGCGCTATTAACCCTTACGGATTTTTTTTCTGTTTCGTCGTGGTTTTTTCGGTAAAATGACTAATGTCACGGAAAAGTAGAATTGGTGGCGCAAAAAAGAAGCCATAATACAGATTTTTAGGTGCAAAATTGAAAGGTTTATGATTTTTTTAAAGGCAAGGAGGAAAAAACGAAAGTGCGAAAACGTGAAATCGCTCAGTCCTTAAGGGGTTAAGCAGGAAACATCTATTGAATGGATTAGTACAAGTCAGATACGTTTCCTTCCCACTCCCTGTAGTGTTCATAGACCATATAATGTATATTCCAGATTAATCTTTCACTATGTTCCTTGGAGCGAAAAGTAAAATGGAGGAAACCCCTGCAAACACAGGGACAACGTATGGCGGTATCAGGGTATGGCTGTGCAAGGTGTCGGGAATGTTTTCCCCTACGTGGGCAGTGAATGGATCTCTCTGGGAAGTGTTTGGCACTAGGGGGAGATTTATCAAAACCTGTCCAGAGAAAAAGTTGCCCAGTTGCCCATAGCAACCAATCAGATCGCTTCTTTCATTTTGCAGAGGCCTATTTCAAAAGTGAAAGAAGCGATCTGATTGGTTGCTATGGGCAACTCAGCAACTTTTCCTCTGGACAGGTTTTCATAAATCTCCCCCTATGTGTGGACTATATGGTAACGTGTGTTACCGCATATAAACACAATGGGGGAGATGTATCAAAACCTGTCCAGAGGATTGGAAAAGTTGCCCAGTTGCCCATAGCAACCAATCAGATCGCTGCTTTCATTTTGCAGAGGCCTATTTCAAAAGTGAAAGAAGCGATCTGATTGGTTGCTATGGGCAACTCGGCAACCTTTCCTCTGGACAGGTTTTGATAAATCTCCCCCTATGTGTGGACTATATGGTAACGTGTGTTACCGCATATAAACACAATGGGGGAGATGTATCAAAACCTGTCCAGAGGATTTGAAAAGTTGCCCAGTTGCCCATAGCAACCAATCAGATCGCTGCTTTCATTTTGCAGAGGCCTATTTCAAAAGTGAAAGAAGCAATGTGATTGGTTGCTATGGGCAACTCGGCAACTTTTCCTCTGGAGAGGTTTTGATAAATCTTCCCCAATATGGAATTAGGCTGCATTCACACCACGCTTTTGCAATATAAGTTCCCGTATACTTTTTCAATTTGAAAACCGTACGGAACCGTATTGAAAACCGTACGGAACCGTATTGAAAACCGCACGGAACCGTATTGAAAACCGTACGGAACCGTATTGAAAACCGTACAGAACCGTATTGAAAACCGTATGCATTGACTCTCCATTGAAAACCGTATGCCAAAAGATGCATCAGGCTGTGTCCGTTTTGCATCCTGTACGGTTTTGTCCGTTTTTTTCCCGTACCCAAAACCGCAGCCCACCGCGGTTTTTGGTCAGGGTGAAAAACCGTATTGAAACGTATACATTTTTTTTTTTTCAACATGGGAGTCAATGAGAACCGTACAGAACCGTATGTGCCTATGGTTCCATACGGTTTTCACCATACGGCTTTTTGACTTTGCACAGTTTTTTCTTCATGGAATTTCAATCAAACAAGTGAAACTTTATTCATAAAATGGAATGAAAAGTTAAAACCGTATACATTTTTTTTCTCTTAAAAAACAGAGGCAACCGGACGTCATTTTTCAAATCGTATACGGATTAAAATGTGTAAACACGTTTTGATACAGTTTAGTCCGATTTTGAGGGGTCCGTTTTTCATTCAAAAACCTGATACGGGAACTGTATTGCAAAAACGCGGTGTGAACCCGGCCACATGGGTAACACTGTAGACGGTGGCCATATAGTTGTATAGTTTTACTGAATATACGGAGGAATATTTGTCTGTCTGTCCGTTCGCTTGTGCGTATGTCTCTTGTCTGCGTGAACTTCTTTATATTTTGAAGACTATAGAACTGGTCAATGTAAAGTGTTTGAGCCCTGACTTTTGGAATTGTTTATGCGGATATCTTATACCAGTGTTTCCCAACCAGGATGCCTCCAGCTGTTGCAAAACTACAACTCCCAGCATGCCTGGACAGCCGAAGGCTGTCCAGGCATGCTGGGAGTTGTAGTTTTGCAACAGCTGGAGGCACCCTAGTTGGGAAACACTGTTATCCAAGGACTCTGACAATAATGAGGCCAGAGACTTTGACCACCACGCCATACATGTGGCTTCCAGCATTGGCTATGTTGACCCTTCCTGTACAATGTCCATCCTTGCAGTTGTTGTACAGTGTGAATCAAAAGTTTGGGCACCCCAGGTAAAAATTTGTATTAATGTGCATAAAGAAGCCAAGGAAAGATGGAAAAATCTCCAAAAGGCATCAAATTACAGATTAGACATTCTTAGAATATGTCAACAAAAGTTACATTTTATTTCCATCATTTACACTTTCAAAATAACAGAAAACAAAAAAAAAATGGCGTCTGAAAAAGTTTGGGCACCCTGCAGAGTTAATATCTTGTACTGCCCCCTTTGGCAAGTGTCACAGCTTGTAAACGCTTTTTATAGCCAGCCAAGAGTCTTTCAATTCTTGTTTGAGGTATCTTTGCCCATTCTTCCTTACAAAAGTCTTCCAGTTCTTTGAGATTTCTGGGCTGTCTGTCACGCTCTGCTCTTTTAAGGTCTATCCATAGATTTTCAATTATGTTGAGGTCAGGAGATTGTGAAGGCCATGGCAAAACCTTCAGTTTACGCCTCTTTGATGTAATCCCCTGTGGATTTCGAGGTGTGATTAGGATCATTTTCCATTTGTAGAAGCCATCCTCTCTTTAACTTCCGCTTTTTCACAGGTGGCATGAAGTTCGCATCAAAATTTGCTGAAGTTTTATTGAATCCATTTTTCCTTCTATTCATGAGATGTTCCCTGTGCCACTGGCTGCAATACAACCCCAAAGCATGATTGATCCACCCCCATGCTTAACAGTTGGACAGAGGCTCATTAAATTCTGTTCCCCTTCTTCTCCAAACGTACCTTTGCTCATTCCGGACAAAAAGTTAAATTTTAACCTCATCGGTCCACAGAACTTGTTTCCAAAATGCATCAGGCTTGTCTATATGTTCATTTGTAAAGTTCAAATGCTGATTTTTGTGGTGAGGACGTAGAAGAGGTTTTCTTCTGATGACTCTTCCATGAAGACCATATTTGTACAAGTATCTCTTTATAGTGGAATAGTGTACCACAACTCCAGTGTCTGCCAGATCTTTCTGGAGGGATTGTGCAGTCCAACGTGGGTTTTGAATAGATTTTCTCACAATCCTGCGAGCTGTTCTGTCTGATATTTTTCTTGGTCTTCCAGATCTTGCTTTAACTTCCAGTGTTCCTGATGACTGCCATTTCTTAATTACATTCCGAACAGAGGATATTGACATCTGAAATAATTTTGCCATCTTCTTATAGCCTTCTCCAGCTTTGTGAGCGTCAACTATTTTCAGTTTCAGATTTCTAGACAACTGCTTAAAAGAACCCATGGTGCTGATTGTTGGGGCAAGGTCAGATGAGTCTGGGCATTTAAAACTAGTGTTGAGCGGCATAGGCCATATTCAAATTTGCGATATTTCGCGAATATATGGACGAATATTTGTCATATATTCGCTAAATTCGCATATTCGTAATATTCGCGTTTTTTCGCATATGTGTAAATTAGCATATGCGAAAATTTGCATATGTGAAAATGTATTAACTTTATAGCAAGTATACCAGTGTAACTTGATAGAAGCAGCATAAGGGAGGGATCAATATTCGCGAATATTCGCATATGCGAATATTCGCACACCAGTCTCACACAGTAGTATTAGAGCCTTCTTTACACCACACAAGCTGGAAGCAGAGAGGGATGATCACTGTGATGTGTACTGTGAAAAAAATATATTCTTAATTTCGATTATATAGTGCTATATTCGCGAATATTAGCGAATTCGCGAATATACGATATTCGCGAATAAAATTCGAATTGCGAATATTCGCGAGCAACACTATTTAAAACCTGTGAGACTGACATCACCTGGTCCTCCCAGATGATGATTGAGAACAATCCATGACACTGACAGGTCTCAGCTTTGCAAAGGGGGCAGTGCATGCTATAAATTCTGCAGGGTGCCCAAACTTTTGCAGACGCCATTTTTTTGTTTTCTGTTATTTTGAAAGTGTAAATGATGGAAATAAAATGTAACTTTTGTTGACATATTATAAGAATGTCTAATCTGTAATTTGATGCCTTTTGGAGATTTTTTCCATCTTTCCTTGGCTTCTTTATGCACATTAATACAAATTTTTACCTGGTGTTCCCAAACTGTTGATCCCCACTGTAGCTTTAGTCACTGAGGGCAGAGGGGGCGACAGCTGTTTCTTACGGGGAACATACTTCTACTGGCTATACAACACCAGTTGTGTAAGTCATAATTCTTTTCTTCTTGCAGGAAAACATGTACCAGATCAGGCTCTACAAGGACTCTGACTATGAGAGGGTTCGAGAGATCTTCGCCCTTGGTTTAATAGAACATACCGGAAAAGCTTTCCATTTCTCCCTCCGTCTCCCACGAGTCTGGACATTTCTCCTGTTGACGTTCTTTCTTCTCTTCTATATCACTGGGTCATTCCTGATGTCCTCTCTCGGTGTGGTCATTGATATAGGGCTCTTGTATCTGATCCATTGGGGCATCTACTGGTTCTACGTCTCACACTCTCTATCCGACGACATGTTGGATATTCAGAAATATTATCTCCAGCGGGACGGTTACTGCTTTTGGGTGGCAGAGTCATCAGGAGAGGTGGCAGGGATGGTAGCTGCTGTCCCACCACATCAACCTGGAGGAGAGAGACAAGTTGAACTTATGAGGCTGTCAGTTCCCAAAAAACACCGGGGGAAGGGAATTGCTAAGGCCTTGTGCAGGACAGTCATTGACTATGCCCGGAGGAGAGGCTGTGAGGCGGTGGTCTTGGAAACCTCATACCCTCAAGTTGATGCCCGGAAGATGTATGAGAAGATGGGTTTTAGGAGAACGAGAACTGCCTATGCCCCCGGTCTGATAACCAAAATCCTTGCCTTCAAAATATTGTTCTACCAGTACAACCTCCATAGGTGAAATATACAGAAACCAAGTCTCAGGTCTCACAAGTGTCAAATTTGTATTCTGGTTGACCAAGATCGATAAGACGGCAACTGAGCTTCCATAAAGTTTTTCTTATTCACCTATTAAAAAGAACCTGGAAATATTAGATCACATGTTATCCTTGTATTTGTCACTTATAAGATGTATCAGTTTACTGAGGGATAAGGCTACAGCTACTTATACAAATCTATGAAGAGAGGAGTAGAGGGGAGTAGGTAACTGTAGCGTCAGAAGGACAGAGAGGAGATCCTGAGAGTTCTAGTAAGCGTTATGCATCTTGAGCACCTCCCCCCCCCCTCCCCAAGTGCTGGCTCAAAAAGTTTACACTGCCTTCTACTACTCTATAATGTCCTCTTTGTTGCTCCTCCCGCTGCCGTTAAGGGTGTACTATAGAAATATAATAGGTAACTGCAGCGTGAGAAGGACAGAGAGAAGATCCTCAGGGTTATAGTAAGTGTTATGCATCTTGAGCTCCCCTGCCCCCTCCCCAAGTGCTGGCTCAAAAAGCTTACACTGCCTACTATTACTCTATAATGTCCTTTTTTGTTTCTCCTTCCGCTGCCGTTAAGGGTGTACTATAGATATATAGGGGAGTAAGATCCCCTCTTTTGTGTGTGCAGTGTATGGGAGACATCATAGCAGCTGGTCTATACCCACTAGCTCAGGAACAACTTATAACTATAGATGGAGCCTGCAGAGAGAAAAACTGGTGGAAAATGCTATATACAATTATATAATGCCAAAAGTGCCAAATAAAATGTTTCCAAAGCCTCTGAAGAGATAATGGCAGCCTGCAACAAGAGCTGCTCTGCAGAGATAGAGACAGACTGCTACAAGAGCCGTTCTGTGGAGATAGAGACAGCCTGCTACAAGAGCTGCTCTGCAGACATATACAGCCTGTTACAACAGCTACTCTGCAGAGATAGAGACAGCCTGCTACAAGAGCTGCTCTGCAGAGATAGAGACAGCCTGCTACAAGAGCTGCTCTGCAGAGATAGAGACAGCCTGCTACAAGAGCTGCTCTGCAGAGATAGAGACAGCCTGCTACAAGAGCTACTCTGTAGAGATAGACAGCCTGTTACAACAGCTAATCTGCAGAGACAGAAACAGCCTGCTATAAGAGCTGCTCTGCAGAGATAGAGACAGCCTGCAACCAGAGCTGCTCTTCAGAGATAGAGACAGCCTGCTACAAGAGCTGCTTTCCAGAGAGAAAGAGACAGCTTTGCTGAAAAGGAGATAGGCTTTAGCAAGAGCTGCTCTGCAGAGACTCTCCGTAGGGAGAGAAATAGCTTGTCACAGAAGCTGTATCACACAGGGAGATATCTAATAGGCCCAGTGTAGATTCTAGTCAAAGTGAGTACTGAGGCAAAACAGAGACTGAGCCCCAAACTAGTCTACAGCAACCAGACCAAAGTAAAAATATACCCTGTGAAAAACACATAGGAGGAAATACAGACATTAAATATTTCAGATTCTGTTCTATACCTCCCACCCCATATTCTTTTTAGGTCCTTCCCACCCTGTATCTTTATTACATCCCTCAATCTTTTATCTCACTTGCATCCCTCCCCCACCCCATATCCTACTAACATTCCTCCCACCCCATATCCTACTAACATTCCTCCCACCCCATATCCTAACATTCCTCCCACCCCATATCCTACTAACATTCCTCCCACCCCATATCCTACTAACATTCCTCCCACCCCATATCCTGCTAACATTCCTCCCACCCCATATCCTAACATTCCTCCCACCCCATATCCTACTAACATTCCTCCCACCCCATATCCTAACATTCCTCCCACCCCATATCCTACTAACATTCCTCCCACCCCATATCCTAACATTCCTCCCACCCCATATCCTACTAACATTCCTCCCACCCCATATCCTACTAACATTTCTCCCACCCCATATCCTACTAACATTCCTCCCACCCCATATCCTACTACTACTAACATTCCTCCCACCCCATATCCTACTAACATTCCTCCCACCCCATATCCTACTAACATTCCTCCCACCCCATATCCTACTAACATTCCTCCCACCCCATATCCTACTAACATTCCTCCCACCCCATATCCTTCTAACATTCCTCCCACCCCATATCCTACTAACATTCCTCCCACCCCATATCCTACTAACATTCCTCCCACCCCATATCCTATTAACATTCCTCCCACCCCATATCCTACTAACATTCCTCCCACCCCATATCCTACTAACTTCCCTCCCACCCCATATCCTACTAACATTCCTCCCACCCCATATCCTACTAACATTCCTCCCACCCCATATCCTACTAACATTCCTCCCACCCCATATCCTACTAACATTCCTCCCACCCCATATCCTACTAACATTCCTCCCACCCCATATCCTTTTAACATTCCTCCCACCCCATATCCTAACATTCCTCCCACCCCATATCCTACAGACATTCCTCCCACCCCATATCCTACTAACTTCCCTCCCACCCCATATCCTACTAACATTCCTCCCACCCCATATCCTACTAACTTTCCTCCCACCCCATATCCTACTAACATTCCTCCCACCCCATATCCTACTAACATTCCTCCCACCCCATATCCTACTAACATTCCTCCCACCCCATATCCTACTTACATTCCTCCCACCCCATATTCTACAGACATTCCTCCCACCCCATATCCTACTAACATTCCTCCCACCCCATATCCTACTAACATTCCTCCAACCCCATATCCTACTAACATTCCTCCCACCCCATATCCTACTAACATTCCTCCCACCCCATATCCTACTAACATTCCTCCCATCCCATATCCTACTAACATTCCTCCCACCCCATATCCTACTAACATTCCTCCCACCCCATATCCTACTAACATTCCTCCCACCCCATATCCTACTAACATTCCTCCCATCCCATCCCATATCCTATTTTTGTTTTTCCCACAAAATATTGTCCATACATCCCTCCCACCCCATATTCTCCTTATGTTCCTCTCACTCTATATCCTCCTTACATTCCTCCCACCCCATATCCTACTAACATTCCTCCCACCCCATATCCTACTAACATTCCTCCAACCCCATATCCTACTAACATTCCTCCCACCCCATATCCTACTAACATTCCTCCCATCCCATATCCTACTAACATTCCTCCCACCCCATATCCTACCAACATTCCTCCCACCCCATATCCTACTAACATTCCTCCCACCCCATATCCTACTAACATTCCTCCCATCCCATCCCATATCCTATTTTTGTTTTTCCCACAAAATATTGTCCATACATCCCTCCCACCCCATATTCTCCTTATGTTCCTCTCACTCTATATCCTCCTTACATTCCTCCCACCCCATATCCTACTAACATTCCTCCCACCCCATATCCTACTAACATTCCTCCAACCCCATATCCTACTAACATTCCTCCCACCCCATATCCTACTAACATTCCTCCCATCCCATATCCTACTAACATTCCTCCCACCCCATATCCTACCAACATTCCTCCCACCCCATATCCTACTAACATTCCTCCCACCCCATATCCTACTAACATTCCTCCCATCCCATCCCATATCCTATTTTTGTTTTTCCCACAAAATATTGTCCATACATCCCTCCCACCCCATATTCTCCTTATGTTCCTCTCACCCTATATCCTCCTTACACCCCCCCACTCAATGTCCTAATGACAACATCCCTCCCACCCAATATTCTCTTTACATCCCTCCCACTGCATATCTTCCACTGATCCCTCCCACCATATATCCCCCTTACGTCCCTCCTACCTTATATTTAAAAAAAATTAAATAAACACCTTTGACCCAAGGATAAACCTTGGGTCACTAATACCCTTATTAGGTCCCACCCCTAAAACTTAGCTTTTATTAAGCATTTTATAAAAAATGTATGAAAATTATAACTGTGAGAAATCTTAAAACCACAGTCTCTAGTGGTGTGTTGTCAGAAATCCCTTCCTGTCACTGACAGTGCTCAGCCGTATAGAAATAGTATGTCCAGTGGTCTGCAGCCCCACTAGAATCAATTACACCACAAGATTATGCCCCCTCTACATGTTTCACCACAGCAGTGGCGTCCTCAGGAGAAACGGGCATGCCCGGGAATCCATGTAAACAAACTTTATGTGGAGGCAATGTCATAGTATGGGCATAGATCTGTGTAATGGGAGCACACTATACAGAGAGATCTTCTTCATGCAAGTAATTCCCTGGTTGGACTTGATGGACGTATGTCTTTTTTCAACCGTACTAACTATGTAACTATGTAACTATGTAAGTCACTCAATATAAGTATAAGGTGCAGGTAGTAGACCGTGTGATCAGCCTCCAGAACACTATTGGTTAATAGAGCTTTATAAGTCTCAGATTGACCTCTGTCCTCACAGCTCCAAAACTGCACTGAGAAGACAAAGACAGTGAAGAGGCTGAGCCCCACAGGACTCCTAGGGTACGTGGTATGTGTGGGTTAGAACAGGAACCCCAGGGTGTTATATGATCCCCTCCTCCCCATCACACACAGCAGGGTCGGGGTTACCTACATGTATTAGATCAGGAGCCAAAGGAGCGGAAGAGGCTGAATAGTCGGGCGGAGCAGAGACTTTCTGTAGAGAAGCTGACTGATTTTAACCATTCAGTGACCACTGCAGTGTAGAGGATTGTAGCTGCCCTCACCACAGCTGTTGAGATCATTTTGATTCAAATCATTGATGAATTCCCAAAGTTCCTCCGATGTTCCTTTCCACATAAAGATGATGTCATCAATTAATATAGCCCAAAATTGGACCCTGTCGATGAGACGGTGAGTCTCAGTAAGAAAAATCCTACGTTCCCAGGCACCCAAAAATAGGTTGGCATATGAGGGCGCACTTGCCGCCCCCATAGCTGTACCCTATACATGCTAATGAAAGGTCTGCTGGAACAGGAAGTAGTTATGAGTTAAAGTAAACAACAAAATATTAACTTTAAACTCACCAATATTAACTATAAACTCATCAGAAAGGTCTGGACTGTGTGTATCCCGTCAGTGAGGTGTATAGAAGTATACAATGGTTATATCTTTTTCATCTTGTTATGGCCATCACGCCCAGGGTGAGGGCTTCTCAATAAAGCTTTTCCTACCGCCGCCCTTCCCACTAACGATAGGGAGGTAGATGATACTGAGTTTAAGTAGTGAGTAATAATGGATTGTCCACAACCGGAAAGCTTCTGTAAACAGCGTTAACTTTACTGAAGATTTTCTGTACACTTCAACAACATAACAGTCTCTCATCAATACAACTTCCTTTTGGAGATTGACAATGGTTGGGACTTTAGCTTTAAGAGTCTCTAGACTATTGCGCTGCTCCACTGGATTTGGAGAATTTGTTGCAGTCCAGTAGTCACGCTAGTATTAGCAGGAATTAGAGTAAGACTCACGATTTTTGGTTCTGCTGAGGCCGGTAGGTTTTGAGGCCTAGCGTGTCTTTGAAAGTTGCGTAGCACCATCCTGTTAATCCGGCATCCACGAGAGCAGCAACCCAAGAGAGCGATAATTGGACGCAGCTCCCTTATTTGGGCAGGGGCTGGACTAACGCTAATTGGTCCAAACGGATGTCAATCACCTTTACAGAGAATGCTGGGTAACACGTGACCCAAGGACCTCCTAAGGTCCTGCAACATATCATAGAGGTTACTAGCATGGTCACATGACTGAAGGTCCTGCGACGCAGAACAAGGTAAGTACTATACATTCCTAAATAATATAGATAGAATTACTAATATATACATTTATTAATATAAAAGTTAAACTTAAGGAGAGGGGACTAGGGGCTGTTCCACCTGAGGAACCCTACCTGAACGTAGTTAATCTGACTTTGGGGACCTCTACACTAGGTACTGGATGCAATGCGGTACCGGGACACCACAACAACATGTGAAATAGTCTCATTTCCAAATGCACTATGGTTAGACCCTCACACTGCTGGATATAGTAGTGAGGCTGCCACAATGCCCTCATTTAGTAGTTAGACTCACAAAATGCCCTCATTTAGTAGTTAGACTCACAAAATGCCTTAATTTAGTAGTTAGACTCCCACACTGCTTTTAAATAGTAGTGAGACCCCCACACTGCCCTCATATAGTAGTTAACTCCCCAAATTGCTCTCATATAGTAGTTAGCTCCCCAAACTGCTTTCATATAGTGGTTAGAACCCTCCTCCCCCACTGCTCCCATATAGTAGTAAGGTCCCCATACTGTCCTCATATAGTAGTTAGACCCCCACACTGCTCCCATATAGTAGTTAGGTCCCCACACTACTGTAATATAGTAGTAAGACCCCCGCACTGCTCTAATATAGTAGTTAGGCCTCCACACTGCTCTAATATAGTAATTAGGTCCCCACAGTGCTCTCATATAGTAGTAAGACCCCCACACCACTCTCATATAGAATTAGGCTGACAAACTGCTCTCATATAGTAATTAGGTCCCCACATTGCCCTTATGTAGTAGTTAGATGCCCTAACCGGTCTGATATAGTAGTTAGACCTCCACACTGCTCTCATATAGTAATTAGAACCCCACACTTCCCCTGAATAGTAGTTACGTTCCCACAGTGCCCTCCTATAGTACTTAGGTCCCCACACTGCTCCTATATAGTAGTTAGGCCCCCACAGTTCCCCCATATAGCAGTTAGGCCCTCACACTGCTTTCATATAGTAGTTAGGTCCACACACTGCTCTCATATAGTGGTTAGGTTCCCACACTGCTCTCTTATAGTAGTTAGGGCCCCACACAGCTCTCATGTAGTAGTTAGGTCCCCACACTGCTCTTATATAGTAGTTAGGTCTCCACACTGCTCTCATATAGTAGTTAGGCCCCAACAGCTCCCCCATAAAGTAGTTAAGCCCCACACTTCCCCCATATAGCAATTAGTCCCCCCCCCCCCCCCACACTGCTCTTATATAGTTGTTATGTCCCCACACTGCTCTTATATAGTAGTTAGGCCCCCCACACTGCTTTCATATAGTAGTAAGACCCCCACACTGCTCTAATATAGTAGTTAGGTCCCCACAGTGCTCTCATATAGTGGTAAGACCCCCACACCGCTCTCATATAGAATTAGGCTGCCAAACTGCTCTCATACAGTAATTAGGTCCCCACATTGCTCCCATATTGCCATATTGTAGTTAGACCCCCACACTGCCCTTATGTAGTAGTTGGATGCCCAAACCGGTCTGATATAGTAGTCAGACCTCCACACTGCTCTCATATAGTAATTAGAGCCCCACACTTCCCCTATATAGTTGTTTGGTTCCCACAGTGCCCTCCTATATTAGTTAGGTCCCCACACTGCTCCCATATAGTAGTTAGGCCCCCGCACTTCCCCCATATAGAAGTTAGGCCCCCACACTGCTTTCATATAGTAGTTAGGCCCCTACAGTTCCCCCATATAGTAGTTAGGCCCCCACACTTCCCCCATATAGCAGTTAGGCCCCCACACTGCTTTCATATAGTAGTTAGGCCCCTACAGTTCCACCATATAGTAGTTAGGCCCCCACACATCTCCCATATAGCAGTTAGGCCCACACACTGCTCTCATATAGTTGTTAGGTCCCCACACTGCTCTTATATAGTAGTTAGGCCCCCACACTGCTCTCATATAGTAGTAAGGCCCCCACACTGCTCTCATATAGTTGTTAGGTCCCCACACTGCTCTTATATAGTAGTTAGGCCCCCACACTGCTTTCATATAGGAGTTAGGCCCCCACACTGCTCTCATATAGTAGTTAGGCCTCCACACTGCTCTCATATAGTAGTTAGGCCCCCACACTGCTCTCATATAGTTGTTAGGTCCCCACACTGCTCTTATATAGTAGTTAGGCCCCCACACTGCTCTCATATAGTAGTTAGGCTCCCACACTGCTCTCATATAGTAGTAAGGCCCCCACACTGCTCTCATATAGTAGTAAGGCCCCCACACTGCTCTCATATAGTTGTTAGGTCCCCACACTGCTCTTATATAGTAGTTAGGCCCCCACACTGCTTTCATATAGGAGTTAGGCCCCCACACTGCTCTCATATAGTAGTTAGGCCCCCACACTGCTCTCATATAGTAGTTAGGCCCCCACACTGCTCTCATTTAGTTGTTAGGTCCCCACACTGCTTTTATATAGTAGTTAGGCCCCCACACTGCTCTCATATAGTAGTTAGGCTCCCACACTGCTCTCATATAGTAGTAAGGCCCCCACACTGCTCTCATATAGTAGTTAGGCCCCCACAATTCCTTCATTTTGTAAGTTATGATGATATTTCTGTTATTAAACCTTTTTAGTTAGCTTACTTGCACTAACTGTATTTACAGGTGTGTGCCTTTTATTAAGCTTACTCCACAAACCAATTTACACTAGCCCATGAAAAACCACTCTTAATAAATCGCTCTAACAGTATATTAGAAAATTTCTGAATATTACTTGATGCAATGATGAAGCTGTACTTACAGAAGTCTTTAATAGTTACATTCCTTTGGGTAGTTTGCACTTTTTTTTTTGCAGAGTACCTGGTCTATGTCTGACTATTTTATCCAAGGACTCTTACTATAATAAGGCCAGGGACTTCTACCACGCCATACGGCTGCCCCACATGTGGTTTCCAGCATTGGCTATGTTGACCCTTCCTGCACAATGTCCATCCTTGCAGTTGTTGTAGCTTTAGTCATTGAGGGCAGAGGGGGCGACAGCTGTTTCTTACGGTGAACATACTTCTACTGGCTATACGACACCAGTTGTGTAAGTCATAATTCTTTTCTTCTTGCAGGAAAACATGTACCAGATCAGGCTCTACAAGGACTCTGACTATGAAAGGGTTCGAGAGATCTTCGCCCTTGGTATAACAGAACATACCGGAAAAGCTTTCCATTTCTCCCTCCGTCTCCCACGAGTCTGGACATTTCTCCTGGTGACGTTCTTTCTTCTCTTCTATATCACTGGGTCATTCCTGATGTCCTCTCTCGGTGTGGTCATTGATATAGGGCTCTTATATCTTATCCATTGGGGCATATACTGGTTCTACGTCTCACACTCTCTATCCGACGACATGTTGGATATTCAGAAATATTATCTCCAGCGGGACGGTTACTGCTTTTGGGTGGCAGAGTCATCAGGAGAGGTGGCAGGGATGGTAGCTGCTGTCCCACCACATCAACCTGGAGGAGAGAGACAAGCGGAACTTATGAGGCTGTCAGTTCCCAAAAAACACCGGGGGAAGGGAATTGCTAAGGCCTTGTGCAGGACAGTCATTGACTATGCCCGGAGGAGAGGCTGTGAGGCGGTGGTCTTGGAAACCTCATACCCTCAAGTTGATGCCTGGAAGATGTATGTGAAGATGGGTTTTAGGAGAACGAGAACTGCCTATGCCCCAGCTCTAATAACCAAAATCCTTGCCTTCAAAATATTTTTCTACCAGTACAACCTTCACCTCCATAGGTGAAATATACAGAAACCAAGTCTCAGGTCTCACAAGTGTCAAATTTGTATTCTGGTTGACCAAGATCGATAAGACGGCAACTGAGCTTCCATAAAGTTTTTCTTATTCACCAATTAAAAAGAACCTGGAAATATCAGATTACATGTCATCCTTGTATTTGTCACTTATAAGATGTATCAGTTTTCTGAGGGATTAGGTTGTAACACTCACGTTTCTGAAGACAGGAACTCTGGTGTATGTGGATCTGCTGGACCTGTGTGGCAGATGACTCGGACCGTACCAGGGAGCAGAGTCTAAGGTGCCGCTGGTCTTCACCAGAGCCCGCAGCAAAGCAGGATGGGCTTGCAGCTGTAGGCGACACCCAAGTCGCTACCCCTGGCACGGCTCGACCACACAGGCGGCTGAGGAGATGCGTGGCACAGGAGGGATGAGGCAACTCGTAGTCAAGATAGCAGTAGGTCAGGGCAGGCGGCACAGTAGCGTAGTCAGGACATAGCAGGAGTTCAGTAGGCAGGCAGCAGAGGAGCAAGGTCAAGTCACAAGAGCAGGAGGTCTGGTACACGGCAAGGCAATACAATGGAATGCTTTCTCTAGGGCACAAGGCAACAAAGATCCGGCGTACTGGCCCTTTAAATCTTAAAGCTCCAGTGTAAGCACGCCCTAAGGGACGGGGACACGCGCCGGAGCAGAGAGGTGGAGGCAGAGGCAGGAGAAACACCTGGAGAGTGACGGACTGGGGCTCGCATGCGGGCGCGTCCCGGGATGCGAGTCCCTGCCCCATCGGCAGCAGAAGGTAAGGGGACCATGCGCTCACGGCCAGCGTGTGAGGCCGGAGCGCATAGTGTAACAAAGGTTACAGCTACTTATACAAATCTATGAAGAGGGGAGGAGAGGGGAGTAGGTAACTGCAGCGTGAGAGGGACAGAGAGGAGATCCTGAGAGTTCTAGTAAGTGCTATTCATCTTGAGAACCACCCCATATCCTATTAACATTCCTCCCACCCCATATCCTACTAACATTCCTCCCACCCCATATCCTATTAACATTCCTCCCACTCCATATACTACTAACATTCCTCCCACCCCATATCCTACTAACATTCCTCCCACCCCATATCCTATTAACATTCCTCCCACCCCATATCCTATTAACATTCCTCCCACCCCATATCCTACTAACATTCCTCCCATCCCATAATATCCTATTAACATTCCTCCCACCCCATATCCTACTAACATTCCTCCCACCCCATATCCTATTAACATCCTTCCCACCCCATATCCTACTAACTTCCCTCCCATCCCATATCCTATTAACATTCCTCCCACCCCATATCCTACTAACTTCCCTCCCATCCCATATACCATTAACATTCCTCCCATCCCATATCCTATTATCGTTTTTCCTACAAAATATCATCCATATATATCCCTCCCACCCCATATTCTCCTTATGTTCCTCCCACCCTATATCCTCCTTACACCCCCCACTCAATGTCCTAATATTCTCTTTACATCCCTCCCACTGCATATCTTCCCCTGATCCCTCCCACCATATATCCCCCTTACATCCCTCCTACCTTATATTTTTCCCACATACCTCCCATCCCTCTTTGTATCCATACCACCCTATATCCTCCTTACATCCTCCCATCCCATAGGTTCCTTCCACCCTTCCACCCAATATCTTTCTTACATTCATCCCGCCCCATATCCCCCTTACATTCCCCTACTCCATATCTTCCTTAGATTCCTTCCACCCCATATCCTCTTTACATTCTTCCGAACCTATATACATCCCTTCTTACATCCCTCATACTCCATATCCTTCTTACATCCCTCCTACTCCATATACATAGCATCCACCCCATATCCTCCTTACATCCCTCCCATCTCATGTGACTATGAGAATCCATGTAAACAAACTCCATGTGGAGGCAATGTCATAGTATGGGCATAGATCTGTGTAATGGGAGCACACTATACAGAGAGATCTTCTTCACGCAAGTCACTCAATATAAGTATAAGGTGCAGGTAGTAGACCGTGTGATCAGCCTCCAGAACACTATTGGTTAATAGAGCTTTATAAGTCTCAGATTGACCTCTGTCCTCACAGCTCCGAAACTGCACTGAGAGGACAAAGACAGTGAAGAGGCTGAGCCCCACAGGACTCCTAGGATACGTGGTATGTGTGGGTTAGAACAGGAACCCCAGGGTGTTATATGATCCCCTCCTCCCCATCACACACAGCAGGGTCGGGGTTACCCACATGTATTAGCTCAGGAGCCAAAGGAGCGGAAGAGGCTGAATAGTCGGGCGGAGCAGAGACTTTCTGTAGAGAAGCTGACTGATTTTAACCATTCAGTGACCACTGCAGTGTAGAGGATTGTAGCTGCCCTCACCACAGCTGTTGAGATCATTTTGATTCAAATCATTGATGAATTCACAAAGTTCCTCCGATGTTCCTTTCCACATAAAAATGATGTCATCAATTAATATAGCCCAAAATTGGACCCTGTCGATGAGACGGTGAGTGTCAGTAAGAAAAATCCTACGTTCCAGGCACCCAAAAATAGGTTGGCATATGAGGGCGCACTTGCCGGCCCCATAGCCGTACCCTATACATGCTAATGAAAGGTCTGCTGGAACAGGAAGTAGTTATGAATTAAAGCAAACAACAAAATATTAACTATAAACTCACCAATATTAACTATAAACTCAACAGAAAGGTCTGGACTGCGTGTATCCCATCAGTGTGGCGTATAGAAGTAAATAGCGATCCAACGTCACACGGGACAATGGTCATATCATCTAAGAAAATCTTTAATGCATGATAATACTGTATACCTCTAAATAAAAGTCATTCAGCTACCGAATAATGCTACTATACAAGGAACAAGTAACACCCAGTAACTACAGGGGGCATCTTCTCTAAACTGAGTTATTTGCTTTTCCTTGTCTTCTCCATCCTTACCTCTATGCAAATACCCCATCTGTATTGTTCCACAGAGCAATTAGGCCCCTTCTGTGCCCCCATATAGAAGTAAACACCCTTTGTACCCCCATATAGTATTTAGACCACATCTGTGCCCAATATAGTATTTAGGCCCCATCTGTGTCCCATATAGTAATTAGGCTTCAAGACAGCCCCTTATAGTAGTAAGGTCTCCCTTGTGTCCCCATATAGGAGTTAAAAGGTTATCCAGGATTAGAAAAACAGTGCTAATTAAGAAAAATAAATAAAAACAGCTCCACATTGGTCTTCAGGTTGCATGTGGTAATGCAGCTCAGTTTCATTTAAGTGAATGGGGCCATGTAGTAATACCACACATAACCTGAGGGCAGGGGTGGTGCTGTTTTTTTAAGAAATCAGCTATGTTTTTCTAATCCTGGATAACCCTAATACAACTCTCAATACAATATCAGATTACATGTTATCCTTGTATTTGTCACTTATAAGATGTATCAGTTTTCTGAGGGATTAGGTTGTAACACTCACGTTTCTGAAGACAGGAACTCTGGTGTATGTGGATCTGCTGGACCTGTGTGGCAGATGACTCGGACCGTACCAGGGAGCAGAGTCTAAGGTGCCGCTCTTCACCAGAGCCCGCTGCAAAGCAGGATGGGCTTGCAGCTGCAGGCGACACCCAAGTCGCTACCCCTGGCACGGCTCGACCACACAGGCGGCTGAGGAGATGCGTGGCACAGGAGGGATGAGGCAACTCGTAGTCAGGATAGCAGTAGGTCAGGGCAGGCGGCACAGTAGCGTAGTCAGGACATAGCAGGAGTTCAGTAGGCAGGCAGCAGAGGAGCAAGGTCAAGTCACAAGAGCAGGAGGTCTGGTACACGGCAAGGCAATACAATGGAATGCTTTCTCTAGGGCACAAGGCAACAAAGATCCGGCGTACTGGCCCTTTAAATCTTAAAGCTCCAGTGTAAGCACGCCCTAAGGGACGGGGACACGCGCCGGAGCAGAGAGGTGGAGGCAGAGGCAGGAGAAACACCTGGAGAGTGACGGACTGGGGCTCGCATGCGGGCGCGTCCCGGGATGCGAGTCCCTGCCCCATCGGCAGCAGAAGGTAAGGGGACCATGCGCTCACGGCCAGCGTGTGAGGCCGGAGCGCATAGTGTAACAAAGGTTACAGCTACTTATACAAATCTATGAAGAGGGGAGGAGAGGGGAGTAGGTAACTGCAGCGTGAGAGGGACAGAGAGGAGATCCTGAGAGTTCTAGTAAGTGCTATTCATCTTGAGAACCACCCCATATCCTATTAACATTCCTCCCACCCCATATCCTACTAACATTCCTCCCACCCCATATCCTATTAACATTCCTCCCACTCCATATACTACTAACATTCCTCCCACCCCATATCCTACTAACATTCCTCCCACCCCATATCCTATTAACATTCCTCCCACCCCATATCCTATTAACATTCCTCCCACCCCATATCCTACTAACATTCCTCCCATCCCATAATATCCTATTAACATTCCTCCCACCCCATATCCTACTAACATTCCTCCCACCCCATATCCTATTAACATCCTTCCCACCCCATATCCTACTAACTTCCCTCCCATCCCATATCCTATTAACATTCCTCCCACCCCATATCCTACTAACTTCCCTCCCATCCCATATACCATTAACATTCCTCCCATCCCATATCCTATTATCGTTTTTCCTACAAAATATCATCCATATATATCCCTCCCACCCCATATTCTCCTTATGTTCCTCCCACCCTATATCCTCCTTACACCCCCCACTCAATGTCCTAATATTCTCTTTACATCCCTCCCACTGCATATCTTCCCCTGATCCCTCCCACCATATATCCCCCTTACATCCCTCCTACCTTATATTTTTCCCACATACCTCCCATCCCTCTTTGTATCCATACCACCCTATATCCTCCTTACATCCTCCCATCCCATAGGTTCCTTCCACCCTTCCACCCAATATCTTTCTTACATTCATCCCGCCCCATATCCCCCTTACATTCCCCTACTCCATATCTTCCTTAGATTCCTTCCACCCCATATCCTCTTTACATTCTTCCGAACCTATATACATCCCTTCTTACATCCCTCATACTCCATATCCTTCTTACATCCCTCCTACTCCATATACATAGCATCCACCCCATATCCTCCTTACATCCCTCCCATCTCATGTGACTATGAGAATCCATGTAAACAAACTCCATGTGGAGGCAATGTCATAGTATGGGCATAGATCTGTGTAATGGGAGCACACTATACAGAGAGATCTTCTTCACGCAAGTCACTCAATATAAGTATAAGGTGCAGGTAGTAGACCGTGTGATCAGCCTCCAGAACACTATTGGTTAATAGAGCTTTATAAGTCTCAGATTGACCTCTGTCCTCACAGCTCCGAAACTGCACTGAGAGGACAAAGACAGTGAAGAGGCTGAGCCCCACAGGACTCCTAGGATACGTGGTATGTGTGGGTTAGAACAGGAACCCCAGGGTGTTATATGATCCCCTCCTCCCCATCACACACAGCAGGGTCGGGGTTACCCACATGTATTAGCTCAGGAGCCAAAGGAGCGGAAGAGGCTGAATAGTCGGGCGGAGCAGAGACTTTCTGTAGAGAAGCTGACTGATTTTAACCATTCAGTGACCACTGCAGTGTAGAGGATTGTAGCTGCCCTCACCACAGCTGTTGAGATCATTTTGATTCAAATCATTGATGAATTCACAAAGTTCCTCCGATGTTCCTTTCCACATAAAAATGATGTCATCAATTAATATAGCCCAAAATTGGACCCTGTCGATGAGACGGTGAGTGTCAGTAAGAAAAATCCTACGTTCCAGGCACCCAAAAATAGGTTGGCATATGAGGGCGCACTTGCCGCCCCCATAGCCGTACCCTATACATGCTAATGAAAGGTCTGCTGGAACAGGAAGTAGTTATGAATTAAAGCAAACAACAAAATATTAACTATAAACTCACCAATATTAACTATAAACTCAACAGAAAGGTCTGGACTGCGTGTATCCCATCAGTGTGGCGTATAGAAGTAAATAGCGATCCAACGTCACACGGGACAATGGTCATATCATCTAAGAAAATCTTTAATGCATGATAATACTGTATACCTCTAAATAAAAGTCATTCAGCTACCGAATAATGCTACTATACAAGGAACAAGTAACACCCAGTAACTACAGGGGGCATCTTCTCTAAACTGAGTTATTTGCTTTTCCTTGTCTTCTCCATCCTTACCTCTATGCAAATACCCCATCTGTATTGTTCCACAGAGCAATTAGGCCCCTTCTGTGCCCCCATATAGAAGTAAACACCCTTTGTACCCCCATATAGTATTTAGACCACATCTGTGCCCAATATAGTATTTAGGCCCCATCTGTGTCCCATATAGTAATTAGGCTTCAAGACAGCCCCTTATAGTAGTAAGGTCTCCCTTGTGTCCCCATATAGGAGTTAAAAGGTTATCCAGGATTAGAAAAACAGTGCTAATTAAGAAAAATAAATAAAAACAGCTCCACATTGGTCTTCAGGTTGCATGTGGTAATGCAGCTCAGTTTCATTTAAGTGAATGGGGCCATGTAGTAATACCACACATAACCTGAGGGCAGGGGTGGTGCTGTTTTTTTTAAGAAATCAGCTATGTTTTTCTAATCCTGGATAACCCTAATACAACTCTCAATACAATATCAGATTACATGTTATCCTTGTATTTGTCACTTATAAGATGTATCAGTTTTCTGAGGGATTAGGTTGTAACACTCATGTTTCTGAAGACAGGAACTCTGGTGTATGTGGATCTGCTGGACCTGTGTGGCAGATGACTCGGACCGTACCAGGGAGCAGAGTCTAAGGTGCCGCTCTTCACCAGAGCCCGCCGCAAAGCAGGATGGGCTTGCAGCTGCAGGCGACACCCAAGTCGCTACCCCTGGCACGGCTCGACCACACAGGCGGCTGAGGAGATGCGTGGCACAGGAGGGATGAGGCAACTCGTAGTCAGGATAGCAGTAGGTCAGGGCAGGCGGCACAGTAGCGTAGTCAGGACATAGCAGGAGTTCAGTAGGCAGGCAGCAGAGGAGCAAGGTCAAGTCACAAGAGCAGGAGGTCTGGTACACGGCAAGGCAATACAATGGAACGCTTTCTCTAGGGCACAAGGCAACAAAGATCCGGCGTACTGGCCCTTTAAATCTTAAAGCTCCAGCAGCAGAAGGTAAGTGGACCATGCGCTCACGGCCAGCGTGTGAGGCCGGAGCGCATAGTGTAACAAAGGTTACAGCTACTTATACAAATCTATGAAGAGGGGAGGAGAGGGGAGTAGGTAACTGCAGCTTGAGAGGGACAGAGAGGAGATCCTGAGAGTTCTAGTAAGTGCTATGCATCTTGAGAACCACCCCATATCCTATTAACATTCCTCCCACCCCATATCCTATTAACATTCCTCCCACTCCATATACTACTAACATTCCTCCCACCCCATATCCTATTAACATTCCTCCCACCCCATATCCTATTAACATTCCTCCCACTCCATATACTACTAACATTCCTCCCACCCCATATCCTATTAACATTCCTCCCACCCCATATCCTATTAACATTCCTCCCACTCCATATACTACTAACATTCCTCCCACCCCATATCCTACTAACATTCCTCCCACCCCATATCCTATTAACATTCCTCCCACCCCATATCCTATTAACATTCCTCCCACCCCATATCCTCTTAACATTCCTCCCACCCCATATCCTACTAACATTCCTCCCACCCCATATCCTACTAACATTCCTCCCCCCCCATATCCTATTAACATCCTTCCCACCCCATATCCTACTAACTTCCCTCCCATCCCATATCCTATTAACATTCCTCCCACCCCATATCCTACTAACATTCCACCCACCCCATATCCTATTAACATCCTTACCACCCCATATCCTACTAACTTCCCTCCCATCCCATATCCTATTAACATTCCTCCCACCCCATATCCTACTAACATTCCACCCACCCCATATCCTATTAACATCCTTACCACCCCATATCCTACTAACTTCCCTCCCATCCCATATCCTATTAACATTCCTCCCTCCCCATATCCTACTAACTTCCCTCCCATCCCATATACCATTAACATTCCTCCCATCCCATATCCTATTTTCGTTTTTCCTACAAAATATTATCCATATATCCCTCCCACCCCATATTCTCCTTATGTTCCTCCCACCCTATATCCTCCATACATCCCCCACTCAATGTCCTAATATTCTCTTTACATCCCTCCCACTGCATATCTTCCACTGATCCCTCCCACCATATATCCCCCTTACATCCCTCCTACCTTATATTTTTCCCACATACCTCCCATCCCTCTTTGTATCCATACCACCCTATATCCTCCTTACATCCTCCCATCCCATAGGTTCCTTCCACCCTTCCACCCAATATCTTTCTTACATTCATCCCGCCCCATATCCCCCTTACATTCCCCTACTCCATATCTTCCTTAGATTCCTTCCACCCCATATCCTCTTTACATTCTTCCGAACCTATATACATCCCTCACACTCCATATCCTTCTTACATCCCTCCTACTCCATATACATAGCATCCACCCCATATCCTCCTTACATCCCTCCCATCTCATGTGACTATGAGAATCCATGTAAACAAACTCCATGTGGAGGCAATGTCATAGTATGGGCATAGATCTGTGTAATGGGAGCACACTATACAGAGAGATCTTCTTCACGCAAGTCACTCAATATAAGTATAAGGTGCAGGTAGTAGACGTGTGATCAGCCTCCAGAACACTATTGGTTAATAGAGCTTTATAAGTCTCAGATTGACCTCTGTCCTCACAGCTCCGAAACTGCACTGAGAGGACAAAGACAGTGAAGAGGCTGAGCCCCACAGGACTCCTAGGGTATGTGGTATGTGTGGGTTAGAACAGGAACCCCAGGGTGTTATATGATCCCCTACTCCCCATCACACACAGCAGGGGCGGGGTTATCTACATGTATTAGCTCAGGAGCCAAAGGAGCGGAAGAGGCTGAATAGTCGGGCGGAGCAGAGACTTTCTGTAGAGAAGCTGACTGATTTTAACCATTCAGTGACCACTGCAGTGTAGAGGATTGTAGCTGCCCTCACCACAGCTGTTGAGATCATTTTGATTCAAATCATTGATGAATTCACAAAGTTCCTCCGATGTTCCTTTCCACATAAAAATGATGTCATCAATTAATATAGCCCAAAATTGGACCCTGTCGATGAGACGGTGAGTCTCAGTAAGAAAAATCCTACGTTCCAGGCACCCAAAAATAGGTTGGGATATGAGGGCGCACTTGCCGCCCCCATAGCCGTACCCTATACATGCTAATGAAAGGTCTGCTGGAACAGGAAGTAGTTATGAGTTAAAGCAAACAACAAAATATTAACTATAAACTCACCAATATTAACTATAAACTCAACAGAAAGGTCTGGACTGCGTGTATCCCATCAGTGTGGCGTATAGAAGTAAATAGCGATCCAACGTCACATGGGACAATGGTCATATCATCTAAGAAAATCTTTAATGCATGATAATACTGTATACCTCTAAATAAAAGTCATTCAGCTACCGAATAATGCTACTATACAAGGAACAAGTAACACCCAGTAACTACAGGGGGCATCTTCTCTAAACTGAGTTATTTGCTTTTCCTTGTCTTCTCCATCCTTACCTCTATGCAAATACCCCATCTGTATTGTCCCACAGAGCAATTATGCCCCTTCTGTGCCCCCCATATAGAAGTAAACACCCTTTGTACCCCCATATAGTATTTAGACCACATCTGTGCCCAATATAGTATTTAGGCCCCATCTGTGTCCCATATAGTAATTAGGCTTCAAGACAGCCCCTTATAGTAGTAAGGTCTCCCTTGTGTCCCCATATAGGAGTTAAAAGGTTATCCAGGATTAGAAAAACAGTGCTAATTAAGAAAAATAAATAAAAACAGCTCCACATTGGTCTTCAGATTGCATGTGGTAATGCAGCTCAGTTTCATTTAAGTGAATGGGGCCATGTAGTAATACCACACATAACCTGAGGGCAGGGGTGGTGCTGTTTTTTTAAGAAATCAGCTATGTTTTTCTAATCCTGGATAACCCTAATACAACTCTCTGTGCCCCCAATATAGTAATTAGGCCCTGTCTGTGCCCCACACAATGTCTCCAGTTTGTCCCCCATGTTTCCCCATATAACAGTTAGGCCCCCCGGTGCCTTTGACATGTTAGACCCACCACTGTCATATAGTACAAGACATCTGGAAAGTCTTCAGACCTTTTTACTTTATTACACTTTCACATTTTGTTATGTCGTTGCATTGTATACATGTAGTAAGACCCCCCCCACACCGCTCTTATATAGTAGTTAGGCTGCCAAACTGCTCACATATAGTAATTAGGTCCCAACACTGCTCTCATATTGTAATTAGGTCCCAACACTGCTCTCATATTGTAATTAGACCCCCACACTGTAGTGGTTGGACGCCCAAACCGCTCTGATATAGTAGTTAGACCTCCACACTGCTCTCATATAGTAATTAGAGCCCAACACTAACCCTATATAGTAGTTTGGTTCCCACAGTACCCTCATATAATAGTTAGGTCCCCCACACTTCCCCCATATAGCAGTTAGGCCCCCACACTGCTTTCGTAGAGTAGTTAGATCCCCACACTGCTCTTATATAGTAGTTAGCTTCCCACACTGCTCTCATATAGTAGTTAGGTCCCCACACTGCTCTCATATAGTAGTTAGGTCCCCACACAGCTCTCATATAGTAGTTAGACCCCCACACTGCTCTCATATAGTAGTTAGGCCCCCACACTGCTCTCATATAGTAGTAAGGCCCCCACACTGCTCTCATATAGTAGTTAGGCCCCCACACTGCTCTTATATAGTAGTTAGCTCCCCACACTGCTCTCATATAGTAGTTAGGTCCCCACACAGCTCTCATATAGTAGTTAGACCCCTACAGTTCCCCCATATAGTAGTTAGGCCCCCACACTTCCCCATATAGCAGTTAGGCCCCCACACTGCTCTCATATAGTAGTTAGGCCCCCACACTGCTCTCATATAGTAGTTAGGTCCCCACACTGATCTTATATAGTAGTTATGTCCCCACACTGCTCTCATATAGTAGTAAGGCCCCCACACTGCTCTCATATAGTAGTTAGGTCCCCACACTGATCTTATATAGTAGTTATGTCCCCACACTGCTCTCATATAGTAGTAAGGCCCCCACACTGCTCTCATATAGTAGTTATGTCCCCACACTACTCTCATATAGTAGTAAGGCCCCCACACTGCTCTCATATAGTAGTTAGGCCCCCACACTGCTCTCATATAGTAGTTAGGTCCCCACACTGATCTCATATAGTAGTTAGGTCCCCAAACTGATCTCATATAGTAGTTAGGTCCCCACACTGATCTTATATAGTAGTTATGTCCCCACACTGATCTCATATAGTAGTTAGGCCCCCACACTTCCCCATATAGTAGTTAGTCCCCCACTCTTCCCCCATATAGTAGTTAGGCCCCTACACTTCCCACATATAGAAGTTAGGCCCCCACACTTCCCCCATTTATAAGTTAGGCCCTTACACTGCTCTCATATAGTAGTTAGGCCCCCACACTTCCCCCATATATAAGTTAGGCCCCCACACTGCTCTCATATAGTAGTTAGGCCCCCACAATTCCCTCATTTTGAAAGTTATGATGGCATTTTTTTTGTTATTAAACATTTTTAGTTAGCTTACACATACAAACTGTATTTACAAACCAATTTACACTGTCCCATGAAAAAACATTCTTAATAAATCTCTCTAACAGTATATTAGAAAGTTTCTGAATATTACTTGATGCAATGATGAAGCTGTACGTAGACAAGTCTTTAATAGTTACATTCCTTTGGGTAGTTTGCACTTTCTTTTTTGCAGAGAGCCAGGTCTATGTCTGACTATTTTATCCAAGGACTCTGACTATGATGAGGCCAGGGACTTTGACCACGCCCTACGGCTGCCCCACATGTGGCTTCCAGCATTGGCTATGTTGACTCTTCCTGCACAATGGCCTTCCTTGCAGTTGTCGTAGCTTTAGTCACTGAGGGCAGAGGGGGCGACAGCTGTTTCTTACGGTGAACATACTTCTACTGGCTATACAATACCAGTTGTGTAAGTCATAATTCCTTTCTTCTTGCAGGAAAACATGTACCAGATCAGGCTCTACAAGGACTCTGATTATGATAGGGTTCGAGAGATCTTCGCTCTTGGAATGATGGAACATACGGGAAAAGCTTTCCATATTTCACTACGTCTCCCGCGTGTCTGGACATTTCTCCTGCTGACGTTCTTTCTTCTCTTCTATATCACTGGGTCATTCCTGATGTCCTCTCTCGGTGTGGTCATTGATATAGGGCTCTTATATCTCATCCACTGGGGCATCTACTGGTTCTATGTCTCACACTGTCTATCCGACGACATGTTGGATATTCAGAAATATTATCTCCAGCGGGACGGTTACTGCTTTTGGGTGGCAGAGTCATCAGGAGAGGTGGCAGGGATGGTAGCTGCTGTCCCACCACATGAACCTGGAGGAGAGAGACAAGTGGAACTTGTGAGGCTGTCAATTCCCAAAAAACACCGGGGGAAGGGTATTGCTAAGGCCTTGTGCAGGACAGTCATTGACTATGCCCGGAGGAGAGGCTGTGAGGCGGTGGTCTTGGGAACCTCATACCCTCAAGGTGATGCCAGGAAGATGTATGAGAAGATGGGTTTTAGGAGAACCAGAACTGCCTATGCCCCAGGTCTGATAACAAAAATCCTTGCCTTTAAAATGTTGTTCTACCAGTACAACCTTCCCCTCCATAGGTAAAAATATAAAGAAACTAAGTCTCAAGTCTTTGTATCGTGATTGACCAAGATCAATAAGACGGCAACTGAGCTTCCTTAAAGATTTTATTAAGCACAAAACACCACTAAAATAAAAATCTAATTTCCAATTGAACAATTGCATAATAAGGAATTCTCTTGGACTTTAGTATTGTTGGCTTCTCCATAGCTATACACTATACCACATGCTACACTAACATTCCGCTCCATCACTAGTTATTAACACATTACAGTCTGTGATTGAGGAGGGGTGTGGCATCTATGGGGGTAGGGAGAAGCGGATTACAGGCCAAACTTCTCGTTAAACATATGGGGCGGTTGGGGAAGTAGAGGGGCGTTAGTCCATTGTGCCTGTGTGAACATTATATCTTAAGCAGAGCACAATGCCCTTATTGTCTGGGGTTCCAGGAGTCAGATACCATTGATCATAAGGAGAGAACATCATATTCAAGGCCCAGAGAACTCCTTCAAGTCAGATGATTGTATATTATAGTCCTTTAGTCCTCCTATTTAATAGGAGACCATTTTTTCACCCGCAGAGGGTATTGCCTAAAGCATCCACCACCCCGTACCTACAATATGTAGATCTAGACTTCCCCGATTACAACTCATCAGTATTTTTTGTCATTCCACCAGATGTATTATTTACAAGCTATATCTTGCAAACAACATCTAACACCGCATCTATTTTATGGGCATGCCTAGATGACATTGTTATATAGGCACCTACGTTTACCATGGTTTGGCACTATTTTTTTCCTGGAGAATTGTGAAAGTATATTAGTATAGTCCTGACCAAGAGACAGATGCTCTCGTAAGAGTCTTTCTCCACATGCTCTGTCTTTAGGTGATCCCCATCTACTGATTAATTCACATCATACAGAAGCCGGACTGATGAATAGAAGTTTCAATGGTCACCCCACTTTTTGTTTACATTATTAAAGAAAATCGAATAATTCCTTAAATATTTCTTCAATAAAAATATAAAGACTCTTGCCTGACTTATCAATCTCCTTACTTTATTCTACTCCTCCCGAACCCACCGTTCACTTTGAAAAACTGCTAGAAGTCTGTCACTAATGAGATGGAGAGGGCTCACTGAGGGATCAGGTTACAGCTGCTCATACAAATCTGTGGAGAGAGGAAAAGGGAGGAATAACTACAGAGTAAACGAAGCAGAAGGACAGACGGTTCTGCTTCATACACACAAAGTATTTACCTTTGATCAGTTTATAGTAAATCATTTAATAATTCCCTTGTTGTAATCTCCTGACCCATATGAATAGTTTTTTTAGGTGTCTTTTTTTTTGCCCTCCTCTGGATCAACTTGGTACGGACTCATTAGGGTTACAGGTTGAACTTGATGGACTCATAGCTAAGACCCTTGACCTATAGGACTTTTAACTGAGACCCCCCTGACCTACTGTACATGGCTCATAGTTGAGACCTCCTAACCTATATGAATAATAGCTAAGACCCCCATACCTTTATGACTCATAGCTAAGACCCCCCTGACCTCAATGACTAATAGCTGAGACTCACTAACCTTTTTGACTCATAGATATTACCCCCAGACCTTTAAGACTAATAGCTGAGACCCCCCAACCTACATGACTCATAGCTAAGATCCCCTGACCCATATGGCTCATAGCTCAGACCTCTGAATTATATGACTCATAGCTGGGATCCCCTGACTCATATGGCTCATAGTTAAAGAGTACCTGTCACCGAATAAAACGTTTAATATAGTGTTCCTTATGTAATTAGCAAACACTTTCCCATTCACTTGCTTTTAAAATTATCAACATAAATATGTATAAAATGTAATAGAAAAATCAGCCACTAGGTGGCGCTGTTCTGTTCCCTGCCACAATTAATACAGTGAGTTTGGTCTTGGCAGGAGACCAAACTCAGGAAGTGTTACTCTGCACTGAGCTTGATTGACAGCGGTACAGAGCCTCACTGAAAGCTGAAAAGAGCCTCACAGAAACACACTCACTGCACTGCAAAGATGCGAGGGCAGAAGTTGTCCCCCAGCAGGCTTCAGTGATGTCTTGCCTGCTGGGAAAAGCCCACTTTTTCCTGCTATGAGATTGCTCTACGTGAGCAAGAATAAAGGTATGATACACAGTTATTTAAAGCTCTGAATTTTTTTAAAGGGTGGGACGGGTGTTAGGAGTAGTTAGGGAACATAGCCTGAGTTAGTTTAGAAATGTTTATTTGGTGACAGGTATTCTTTAAGACCCTCTGACATATATGACTTATAGCTGAGATCTTTTATAACTATAACTCATAGTTGAGAACCCCTAACCTATATGAATAATAGCTTAGACCTCTAACCTTTATCACTCATAGCTTAGGTCCCATAAGCCTCTACCAGTCCACACTGAAGAGATATCATCTCAATTCTGCATTCCAACTCCGAGAGGGAGATGTGCTTATAGCCAGAAGAGAAAAGTTTCTATTCTGCAACTACTAGACTCCTAGTGGGCCTCCGGCCGTAGCCGCTGTTGCTTATTAACCATGCTACAAACCTTACAGCCCTACGCCCTGCTACAGGGAATTGCAGCACACCCAATCATGAGTAACAAAAGACTTCTAAGCAGTCCCATATACCATAGGAACCCAACCTGTGAAGATCCCTTACAGCAGAGTATAGACAGGTTCTTCTCAAAAAATTAGCATATTGTGCTAAAGTTCATTATTTTCCATAATGTAATGATAAAAATTTAACTTTCATATATTTTTGATTCATTGCACACCAACTGAAATATTTCAGGTCTTTTATTGTTTTAATACTGATGATTTTGGCATACAGCTCATGAAAACCCAAAATTCCTATCTAAAAAAATTTGCATATCATGAAAAGGTTCTCTAAACGAGCTATTAACCTAATCCTCTGAATCAACTTATTAACTCTAAACACCTGCAAAAGTTTCCTGTGGCTTTTAAAAACTCCCAGCCTGGTTCATTACTCAAAACCGCAATCATGGGTAAGACTGCCGACCTGACTGATGTCCAGAAGGCCATCATTGACACCCTCAAGCGAGAGGGTAAGACACAGAAATAAATTTCTGAACAAATAGGCTGTTCCCAGAGTGCTGTATCAAGGCGCCTCAATGCGAAGTCTGTGGGAAGGAAAAAATGTGGCAGAAAACGCTCCACAACGAGAAGAGGTGACCGGACCCTGAGGAAGATTTTGGAGAAGGACCAATTCCAGACCTTGGGGGACCTGCGGAAACAGTGGACTGAGTCTGGAGTAGAAACATCCAGAGCCCCCGTGCACAGGTGTGTGCAGCAAATGGGCTACAGGTGTCGCATTCCCCAGGTCAAGACACTTTTGAACCAGAAACATGTCAGCTGCCACTTTTGAACATGCCATGTCAGCTGCTGGTGTTGGCCCACTGTGTTTTATCAAGGGCAGCGTCAATGCAGCTGCCATCAGGAGATTTTGGAGCACTTCATGCTTCCATCTGCTGAAAAGCTTTATGGAGATGAAGATTTCATTTTTCAGCACGACCTGGCACCTGCTCACAGCGCCAAAACCAATGGTAAATGGTTTACTGACCATGGTATTACTGTGCTCAATTGGCCTGCCAACTCTCCTGACCTGAACCCCATAGAGAATCTGTTGGATATTGGAAAGAGAAAGTTGAGAGACGCAAGACCCAACACTCTGGATGAGCTTAAGGCCGCTATCGAAGCATCCTGGGCCTCCACAACACCTCAGCAGTGCCACAGGCTGATCGCCTCCAGGCCGCGCCGCATTGAAGCAGTCATTTCTGCAAAAGGATTCCCAACCAAGTATTGAGTGCATATCTGAACAGAATTATTTGAAGGTTGACTTTTTTTGTATTAAAAACACTTTTCTTTTATTGGTCGGATGAAATATGCAAATTTTTTGAGCTAGGAATTTTGGGTTTTCATGAGCTGTATGCCAAAATCATCAGTATTAAAACAATAAAAAGACCTGAAATATTTCAGTTGGTGTGCAATGAATCTAAAATATATGAAAGTTTAATTTTTATCATTACATTATGGAAAATAATGAACTTTAGCACAATATGCAAATTTTTTGAGAAGAACCTGTACCCTTATATGCCCCTAAACTATTTCCAAATTTGTACTCAAGCTACCAAGGGGAATCTTACCTCATCTCATAAGACAAAGCATGTATAAACTACCGAAATCCTGTATTAATCAAAAAGCAATGCGAGTCCTCACCTTGGCATAAAACTATAACTTTATTAGAATTTTTTTTTTATATTACAATTACAATAGGACAGACATAAACAGGAACAAATCCACATGAGAAAATACTAAAACTGTTGAATTTCAAATCCCTTCTTATGGTATTCTATACTAAAAATGTGTGAACTGACCTTTATATAGTAACCTATTATGTCACCCGATAAGCATAATGAATATAGTTTAGCCCAAATAAACATAAAATAACAATCGGCGTACCGTATCAATAGTTCAGAATCTCAATGCTGATTTGGGCCATTGCGGGTGGACGCTGTCAGCAGAGGCGGCTCCCTAATTAGGCAAGTTAGTCAGCCGCCTAAGGCCTTGCTCTTTTGGGGGCCTTGTTGCAGCCTAACTCACCCCCTAACAATGTAAAATGAATAGTGATGCATACAAAATGCAATTGAAATAGTTCTTTTTTACTATCACTTGCCTCTCTTTTGTATTAATGAGTGTCTGTGAGGGCCTCATGTCGAGTTTTGACCAAGGCCTCACAAAGTCTGGAGCTGCCTCTGGCTGTCAGACAGGAACATCCATTGTGTCTCCCGGCAGAGTAACACACCGCCTCCTGTCTCTGCGCCGACACGGCCGACTCATGCTATCATTACCAACGAAAAACCATAGATGAAATATCTCCTGTATGTTCTTAGCTGAAATGTCTGGAAACATTTGAGAAATTCCACATAGAATCATCATTGACATCATCTCTCAGTGCCTCAGTGGTGTAAGACTGGAGTTTGGGTCCAGGTTTTGGGAGTGACTGAAGGTTCTGGCCATAAAGTCACTTCCATACTTCAGTTTTTGGTGTTTTGTAAGACTAGGACCTGGTCTCCCAGATATAAGTGAGCACTTAGAGAGAGCAGCAGGGAGGGTTTGGCCTTAAGCCAAGATGAGCTTGTGTGTTTTTTTGACTTAGAGGGCTACTCCTCCCCTAGAAATCTTACCCCCTATAGCGGGGGTCCCGTCACTGGAGACCCCCACGATCTCCCTGCTGCATCCAGCGTTGGTTTAGAGTGTCGGGTGCTGCGCTGGAGGCTCTGGACGTCACAGCTATGCCATTCAATACAAGTCTATGGAAGGAGGGGTGATGGCCGTCATGCCCCCTCCCATAGATTTGCATTGAGGGGGCATGGCCGTGACATCACGAGCATCGCCAGTCATCTGGCACAGAGCTAACTTTGCCCTGTTCACCGGATGTCTGGGGTGCCCCAGCCAAGAATGCGGGAGTCCCCAGTGGCGGGACCCCTGCAATCAAACATCTTATCACCTATCCTTTGGATCGGGGATAAGATGTCTAGGGGAGGAGTACCCCTTTAACCTGCAAAGTTGGGTGAGAAGCTCAGAAGTTTATGTTTTATGGATAACCCTATGTGAAGGACTTTGGCTTTCTGTTTTACTGTTTTACGACATGCTGCACAATGAATACATTACGTTCACAGGATTTTCTGCCATAATCCTATACCACTGAACCTTAACACCTGCCTCTTTGTGTCTATTTGCCTGGCTTGCACAACCTTTTTGGAGGGTCCCGTTCTACAAAAGCTTTAGAAACTCTCTTCATCATGTATGGTGGGAGATACGATGAAACAGCTACCAAGAAAGTCATTGTTGGCTTTAGACAGTTTTTGACTTTTCTATATATCAGGGCTATCTTTTAGCTGGAACCGCAAAGTGATGTTGGGCGCAACCAAGCTGTATAAGGAAGGTGTGAGAAGGTGAAAGGCATCGTGCTGGATGGGCGATATGTGTCACCAAGGCTCCTGGCCTTGGTGAAGTAAGAGCCGGTATTAATTCAGTGTCAGTGCTGCAATGCAGACTGACACTATGGCCGTAGTATGGCTGGAAGGCCAATCCGGGATGGCTCTTACTGGGAATGATCAAGTGTAGGGTGGTGGCCATTCCCCACAATCCAGGCCGCCTTTTGTTGGCCTTAAAGGCAGCCTGCTTCACCAACTGGCGGGGGGGGGGGGGGGGGGGGGATTTGCTAGTTGCAGCTCACAGTGCCAGAGAGAGCTGAGGGTGGAGTTCTTCCCTGAGAGTTTGGAAGCTGGCGAGCAGCCTGCCTGTAGGCTTCGAAAAGACCTGCTTGATGCAGCATGGCATGGACTCAGGTGTGAACAAATACCTAAGGATTACAGGTGGACTTTTGTTAGGTGGGAATAAAACACTGAACTTTGATTTGAAAAGTACTGTTTCCTTGCCTCTATACTGCAACCGCACCTGTCTGCAAGAGCGAGTCATCACAAAGGGTTCTACAAAGGCCCCTGAGTTCATCTGGAAGGTAGTTCAGATCAGAGTGTTTGTGCTCCACAGGCTTCTGAGGAACATCGAAGATACTTTTCTAACTTTGGTATTTTTTGTACCACTATTTGTGTAGACTTTGCACTATAGTCGGCCATGATTGAAGGGGACTCCTCTTTACTCACAAACCTCACCGGGGCCTTCTCCCTGCCCCACCAGTCTTGATTAGAGAGAGAGAAAAAAGTGGAGAGAGGACAGCGCCTCGTGTGATACCGTAAAACAACGGACCCCAGTTGGAAACCCTGGCAGGGTAAACTCTCACCTGGTGACCCTCTTGAGGGTTATGCGTATCTCCCCGTTTCCAGGGGTGTTGGAAGTGTCCGTGCTGCAGCCGAGGTGCCTTGACTGGTATCCTGTGCAGGAACCCGTAGGATAATGGATTGTGGAGAAAAAAGGAGGCCCTTAGGTCCGGCGCTGCTTGGTCCACACAGGTTAAGTCGAAATAGTGGTGGAGGTTAAAAGTGGTTTATTTAAAATTAATAAATAAAATAATTTTCCAAATGCATGCTCGCATGCATTTGGAAAATTGTTTTATTTATTAATTTTAAATAAACCACTTTTAACCTCCACCACTATTTCGACTTAACCTGTGTGGACCAAGCAGCGCCGGACCTAAGGGCCTCCTTTTTTCTCCACAATCCACCAGTCTTGATGGATAGATGTCTACATGTTTGGGTTAGGGAAAAAAATCTATCCATCAGGGCTGGTGGAACAGGCAGAAGCCACAAAGGATTGTCCCGATGACTGGAGGTTCAGGCAGCCTAAAAGTGATGACAGATTCCTTTTAAATGAGCACTGTCATTAAAACTAATTTTTGATATTGCACTCCTTATGGTCAATAAAAATCTTTCTAATATACTTTGTTTAAAAAAAATCACATTTCCCCCATCTCTTGCACAGACTTTGGACTCCTGCTGGCCTGGCAGAAGTCCAAAATCAGGAAATGCAGTCTTGAATGCTGAGGGGGGGGGGAGGGGGGAGTGTGCTGTCTTATACAATAATAGCTCATCTCACAGGGCTGTGTGTAGAGTAAGGGAGGACGTTCTCCCCTGTATGGCTTCAGATGATGTCACGCCTGCTGGGGAACGCCCCCTTCCCAGTCTGTGAATCTGACTGAGAATGAACAGAAAATACAGAAGAATATCAAGGTAGAAAACTAAAAAAAAATAATAAAAATAAAGGCAGGGGGTGGGTTATCATGATGGGGGCAGTAAACTGGGAGGATTGTAAAATTTTACAAGATCATGACAGGTACTCTTTAAGTGTACCTGCTTGAAATGCATTGGTGGCTTAATGTCAGGAGCAATGTATGCTACCGTGTGTATGGACCTGGACTACTCACCATCATCTTGGATAATATTTGTATAGTGATTTCTTCTGTAGTAAACCATCATTTAGTCTTCTGGTTGATGTATGTGCATGAATAAAATTAGAATAAAATATTCTGCACAACAAGAACAATAGGTAACGCTATTTTTTCTGTTAATAAACACAATATATGGTATTCTGTGATACAAAATTATATTACAAAATTTCACTAGCTAGCTCCTTCCCCGCTTGGCATGCGCCAAGCCATCAGCCAAGTGTGGGTGGTGGTGGCAGGGCAGTAACCAGCAATCTATATGTTACGCCGAGCGCTCCGGGTCCCCGCTCCTCCCCGGAGCGCTCGCTACACTCTCGCTACTGCAGCGCTCCGGTCAGATCCACTGACCCGGTGCGCTGCGATTCCGCCTCCAGCCGGGATGCGATTCGCGATGCGGGTGGCGCCCGCTCGCGATGCGCACCCCAGCTCCCGTACCTGACTCGCTCTCCGTCGGTCCTGTCCCGGCGCGCGCGGCCCCGCTCCCTAGGGCGCGCGCGTGCCGGGTCTCTGCGATTTAAAGGGCCACTGCGCCGCTGATTGGCGCAAGTGGTTCTAATTAGTGTGTTCACCTGTGCACTCCCTATGTATACCTCACTTCCCCTGCAATCCCTCGCCGGATCTTGTTGCCATTGTGCCAGTGAAAGCGTTTCCTTGTGTGTTCCTAGCCTGTGTTCCAGACCTCCTGCCGTTGCCCCTGACTACGATCCTTGCTGCCTGCCCCGACCTTCTGCTACGTCCGACCTTGCTTCTGTCTACTCCCTTGTACCGCGCCTATCTTCAGCAGTCAGAGAGGTTGAGCCGTTGCTAGTGGATACGACCTGGTCACTACCGCCGCAGCAAGACCATCCCGCTTTGCGGCGGGCTCTGGTGAATACCAGTAGTGACTTAGAACCGGTCCACTAGCACGGTCCACGCCAATCCCTCTCTGGCACAGAGGATCCACCTCCTGCCAGCCGGCATCGTGACAGTAGATCCGGCCATGGATCCCGCTGAAGTTCCTCTGCCAGTTGTCGCCGACCTCACCACGGTGGTCGCCCAGCAGTCACAACAGATAGCGCAACAAGGCCACCAGCTGTCTCAACTGACCGTGATGCTACAGCAGCTACTACCACAGCTTCAGCAATCATCTCCTCCGCCAGCTCCTGCACCTCCTCCGCAGCGAGTGGCCGCTTCAGGCCTACGACTATCCTTGCCGGATAAATTTGATGGGGACTCTAAATTTTGCCGTGGCTTTCTTTCTCAATGTTCCCTGCACTTGGAGATGATGTCGGACCAGTTTCCTACTGAAAGGTCTAAGGTGGCTTTCGTAGTCAGCCTTCTGTCTGGAAAAGCTCTGTCATGGGCCACACCGCTCTGGGACCGCAATGACCCCGTCACTGCCTCTGTACACTCCTTCTTCTCGGAAATTCGAAGTGTCTTTGAGGAACCTGCCCGAGCCTCTTCTGCTGAGACTGCCCTGTTGAACCTGGTCCAGGGTAATTCTTCCGTTGGCGAGTACGTCGTACAATTCCGTACTCTTGCTTCAGAACTATCCTGGAATAATGAGGCCCTCTGCGCGACCTTTAAAAAAGGCCTATCCAGCAACATTAAAGATGTTCTGGCCGCACGAGAAATCCCTGCTAACCTACATAAACTCATTCATCTAGCCACTCGCATTGACATGCGTTTTTCCGAAAGGCGTCAGGAGCTCCGCCAGGATATGGACTTTGTTCGCACGAGGCGTTTTTTCTCCCCGGCTCCTCTCTCCTCTGGTCCCCTGCAATCCGTTCCTGTGCCTCCCGCCGTGGAGGCTATGCAGGTCGACCGCTCTCGCCTGACACCTCAAGAGAGGACACGACGCCGCATGGAGAATCTCTGCCTGTACTGTGCCGGTACCGAACACTTCCTGAAGGATTGTCCTATCCGTCCTCCCCGCCTGGAAAGACGTACGCTGACTCCGCACAAGGGTGAGACAGTCCTTGATGTCAACTCTGCTTCTCCACGTCTTACTGTGCCTGTGCGGATATCTGCCTCTACCTTCTCCTTCTCTACTATGGCCTTCTTGGATTCCGGATCTGCAGGAAATTTTATTTTGGCCTCTCTCATCAACAGGTTCAACATCCCGGTGACCAGTCTCGCCAGACCCCTCTACATCAATTGTGTTAACAATGAAAGATTGGACTGTACCATACGTTTCCGCACGGAGCCCCTCCTAATGTGCATCGGACCTCATCACGAAAAAATTGAGTTTTTGGTCCTCCCCAATTGTACTTCCGAAATTCTCCTTGGACTACCCTGGCTTCAACACCATTCCCCAACCCTGGATTGGTCCACTGGGGAGATCAAGAGTTGGGGTACCTCTTGTTTCAAGGACTGCCTTAAACCGGTTCCCAGTACTCCTTGCCGTGACCCTGTGGTTTCCCCTGTAACCGGTCTCCCTAAGGCCTATATGGACTTTGCGGATGTATTTTGCAAAAAACGAGCTGAGACTCTACCTCCTCACAGGCCTTATGACTGTCCTATTGACCTCCTCCCGGGCACTACTCCACCCCGGGGCAGAATTTATCCTCTCTCCGCCCCAGAGACTCTTGCTATGTCTGAGTACATCCAGGAAAATTTAAAAAAGGGCTTTATCCGCAAATCCTCCTCTCCTGCCGGAGCCGGATTTTTCTTTGTGTCCAAAAAAGATGGCTCCCTACGTCCTTGCATTGACTACCGCGGTCTTAATAAAATCACGGTAAAGAACCGCTACCCTCTACCTCTTATCTCTGAACTCTTTGATCGCCTCCAAGGTGCCCACATCTTTACCAAACTGGACTTAAGAGGTGCTTATAATCTCATCCGCATCAGAGAGGGGGATGAATGGAAAACGGCATTTAACACTAGAGATGGACACTTTGAGTATCTGGTCATGCCCTTTGGCCTGTGCAACGCCCCTGCCGTCTTCCAAGACTTTGTTAATGAAATTTTTCGTGATCTCTTATATTCCTTTGTTGTTGTGTATCTGGACGATATCCTGATTTTTTCTGCCAACCTAGAAGAACACCGCCAGCATGTCCGCATGGTTCTTCAGAGACTTCGTGACAATCAACTTTATGCCAAGATGGAGAAATGTCTATTTGAATGTCAATCTCTTCCTTTCCTAGGATACTTGGTCTCTGGCCAGGGACTACAAATGGATCCAGACAAACTCTCTGCCGTCTTAGATTGGCCACGCCCCTCCGGACTCCGTGCTATCCAACGTTTTTTGGGGTTCGCCAATTATTACAGACAATTTAGTCCACATTTTTCCACCATTGTGGCTCCTATCGTGGCTTTAACCAAAAAGAATGCCAATCCTAAGTCATGGCCTCCTCAAGCGGAAGACGCCTTTTAACAGCTCAAGTCTGCCTTTTCTTCTGCTCCCGTGCTCTCCAGACCTGACCCATCTAAACCCTTCCTATTGGAGGTAGATGCCTCCTCAGTAGGAGCGGGAGCTGTCCTTCTACAAAAAAATTCTTCCGGGCATGCTGTTACTTGTGGTTTTTTTTCTAGGACCTTCTCTCCGGCGGAGAGGAACTACTCCATCGGGGATCGAGAGCTACTAGCCATTAAATTAGCACTTGAGGAATGGAGGCATCTGCTGGAGGGATCAAGATTTCCAGTTATTATTTACACCGATCACAAGAATCTCTCCTATCTCCAGTCTGCCCAACGGCTGAATCCTCGCCAGGCCAGGTGGTCTCTGTTCTTTGCCCGATTTAATTTTGAAATTCACTTTCGGCCTGCCGATAAGAACATTAGGGCCGATGCTCTCTCTCATTCCTCGGATGCCTCGGAAGTAGAGCTCTCTCCGCAACACATCATTCCTCCTGACTGCCTGATCTCCACTTCTCCAGCCTCCATCAGGCAAACTCCTCCAGGGAAGACCTTCGTCACTCCACGCCAACGCCTCGGAATCCTCAAATGGGGTCACTCCTCCCATCTCGCAGGCCATGCGGGCATTAAGAAATCCGTGCAACTCATCTCTCGTTTCTATTGGTGGCCGACTCTGGAGACGGATGTTGTTGATTTTGTGCGGGCCTGCACTGTCTGTGCCCGGGATAAGACTCCTCGCCAGAAGCCCGCTGGTCTTCTTCATCCTCTGCCTGTCCCCGAACAGCCTTGGTCTCTGATTGGTATGGACTTTATTACAGACTTACCCCCATCCCGTGGCAACACTGTTGTTTGGGTGGTCGTTGATCGATTCTCCAAGATGGCACATTTCATCCCTCTTCCTGGTCTTCCTTCTGCGCCTCAGTTGGCAAAACAATTTTTTGTACACATTTTTCGTCTTCACGGGTTGCCCACGCAGATCGTCTCGGATAGAGGCGTCCAATTCGTGTCAAAATTCTGGAGGGCTCTCTGTAAACAACTCAAAATTAAATTAAACTTTTCTTCTGCTTATCATCCTCAATCCAATGGGCAAGTAGAAAGAATTAACCAGGTCCTGGGTGATTATTTACGGCATTTTGTTTCCTCCCGCCAGGATGACTGGGCAGATCTTCTACCATGGGCCGAATTCTCGTATAACTTCAGAGTTTCTGAATCTTCTTCCAAATCCCCATTTTTCGTGGTGTACGGCCGTCACCCTCTTCCCCCCCTCCCTACTCCCTTGCCCTCTGGTTTGCCCGCTGTGGATGAAGTGACTCGTGATCTTTCCACCATATGGAAAGAAACCCAAAATTCTCTCTTACAGGCTTCATCACGCATGAAGAAGTTTGCTGATAAGAAAAGAAGAGCTCCCCCCATTTTTTCTCCAGGAGACAAGGTATGGCTCTCCGCTAAATATGTCCGCTTCCGTGTTCCTAGCTACAAATTGGGACCACGCTATCTTGGTCCTTTCAAAATTTTGTGCCAGATTAATCCTGTCTCTTACAAACTTCTTCTTCCTCCTTCTCTTCGTATTCCTAATGCCTTTCACGTTTCTCTTCTTAAACCACTCATCATCAACCGTTTCTCTCCCAAACTTGTTTCTCCCACTCCTGTTTCCGGCTCCTCGGACATCTTCTCAGAAAAGGAGATACTGGCCTCCAAGAAGGTCAGAGGGAAAACCTTTTTTTTGGTCGATTGGGAGGGCTGTGGTCCTGAAGAGAGATCCTGGGAACCTGAGGACAATATCCTAGACAAAAGTCTGCTCCTCAGGTTCTCAGGCTCTAAGAAGAGGGGGAGACCCAAGGGGGGGGGTACTGTTACGCCGAGCGCTCCGGGTCCCCGCTCCTCCCCGGAGCGCTCGCTACACTCTCGCTACTGCAGCGCTCCGGTCAGATCCACTGACCCGGTGCGCTGCGATTCCGCCTCCAGCCGGGATGCGATTCGCGATGCGGGTGGCGCCCGCTCGCGATGCGCACCCCGGCTCACGTACCTGACTCGCTCTCCGTCGGTCCTGTCCCGGCGCGCGCGGCCCCGCTCCCTAGGGCGCGCGCGCGCGCCGGGTCTCTGCGATTTAAAGGGCCACTGCGCCGCTGATTGGCGCAAGTGGTTCTAATTAGTGTGTTCACCTGTGCACTCCCTATGTATACCTCACTTCCCCTGCACTCCCTCGCCGGATCTTGTTGCCATTGTGCCAGTGAAAGCGTTTCCTTGTGTGTTCCTAGCCTGTGTTCCAGGCCTCCTGCCGTTGCCCCTGACTACGATCCTTGCTGCCTGCCCCGACCTTCTGCTACGTCCGACCTTGCTTCTGTCTACTCCCTTGTACCGCGCCTATCTTCAGCAGTCAGAGAGGTTGAGCCGTTGCTAGTGGATACGACCTGGTCACTACCGCCGCAGCAAGACCATCCCGCTTTGCGGCGGGCTCTGGTGAATACCAGTAGTGACTTAGAACCGGTCCACTAGCACGGTCCACGCCAATCCCTCTCTGGCACAGAGGATCCACCTCCTGCCAGCCGGCATCGTGACACTATATAGATTGCTGTTTACTGTCTGTTCCTATGGTACAGTTAAGGTGCAATGCACGGCTTTACTGGTTACAATGTATGCCTCCTGCCCTTTCTGAGCTGTACCTGGCTCTGTAGACGTGAGCACAGCTCAGATCAGGGTCTCCACCCTTGTATATCGTACCTCACAGTGCACCACTACATGACACTTTACACTCTGTGAGCCGGGCATGCTGTACCCGACCCATGGACAGTCACTGTTGACCACTTACACTAGCCTTCATGTATAAAGAGGCTCATACCTGCTCATACATTCAGGCCGGCCTCACACGGTGCTGACCAGGTGTGCACGTGGTGCAGCCGACACCAAAAGTCACAGGGACTGATGCATGGCCCCCTTAGTCTCTCATTATGTCTCACATTTTCTATTCCTTCAAGTCAATACCTCAGTCTTCATCCTGTAATTTTTTTCTTTTTTTAGGTAATCACTATGTTCTCGCAAAACGTGCGATTGTACAAGGACTCCGACTATCATAAGGTTCGGGAGATGTTCACCTCTGGCTGTTTTGAACACACGACTGCCGCCTTCTGCCACGCCCTAAGACTTCCCCATAATTATCTTGCTCTTCTCATAGTCTTCCTTCTCCCCCTACTGACCACCGGATCTTTTGTAATATCCATTGTGGGTGTAGTCGGTGTCGTGGTTGCCCTCTGGTTCTCCATTACAAACGTAATCTCTTTCTGTGTTAAAATAGCTCTGGAGGGGGACCTAAAGGACATTGAGAGATATTACACGAGAGAAGACCATTGTTTTTGGGTGGCCGAATCAGCAGGGGAGGTGGTGGGCACTGTGGCTGCTGTCCCTCTACACAAAGGTGGGAAGACCATGGAGCTGAAGAGGATGTCGGTGGCCAGCACATACCGAGGCAAGGGAGTCGGCAAGGTTCTATGCAGGACAATGATTGACTTTGCTCAACAACGTGGGTGTAATGCGGTCATCCTCTTCACCACATCAATACAGGCTGATGCCGTACGACTGTATGAGAAGATGGGGTTCCGGCATGTGGACACCTCATACCAAGGGTCATTGAGAAATTGGCTCCTTGGTTTTATATGGGTGACTTACAGATATGACATTCCGGCACATAAATAAAGCTTTTTTAACCCCTTAAAGGGGTTATCCAGGAAAATCCTTTTTTGTATATATCAACTGGCTCCAGAAAGTTAAACAGATTTGTAAATTACTTCTATTAAAAAATCTTAATCCTTTCAGTACTTATGAGCTTCTGAAGTTTAGGTTGTTCTTTTCTGTCTAAGTAATCTCTGATGACACCTGTCTCGGGAAACGCCCAGTTTAGAAGAGGTTTGCTATAGGAATTTGCTTCTAAACTGGGCGGTTCCCGAGACACGTGTCATCAGAGATTACTTAGACAGAAAAGAACAACCTTAACTTCAGAAGCTTATAAGTACTGAAAGGATTAAGATTTTATAATAGAAGTAATTTACAAATCTGTTTAACTTTCTGGAACCAGTTGATATATATAAAAAAGTTTTTTCCTGGAATACCCCTTTAATCCCTTAAGGACTCAGCCCATTTTGGCCTTAAGGACTCAGACAATTTAATTTTTACGTTTTCATTTTTTCCTCCTCGCCTTCTAAAAATCATAACTCTTTTATATTTTCATCCATAGACTAGTATGAGGGCTTGTTTTTTGCGCGACCAGTTGTCCTTCATAATGACATCACTCATTATATCATAAAATGTATGGCGCAACCAAAAAACACAATTTTTGTGGGGAAATTAAAACGAAAAATGCAATTTTGCTAATTTTGGAAGGTTTTGTTTTCACGCCGTACAATTTATGGTAAAAATGACATGTGTTCTTTATTCTGAGGGTCAATACGATTAAAATGATACCCATTATTATATACTTTTATATTATTGTTGCGCTTAAAAAAAATCACAAACTTTTTAACCAAATTAGTACGTTTATAATCCCTTTATTTTGATGACCTATAACTTTTTTATTTTTCCGTATAAGTGGCGGTATGGGGGCTCATTTTTTGTGCCATGATCTGTACTTTTTTTTGATACCACATTTGCATATAAAAAACTTTTAATAAATTTTTTATAATTTTTTTTAAATAAAATGTATTAAAAAAGTAGGAATTTTGGACTTTTTTTTTTTCGTTCACGCCGTTCACCGTACGGGATCATTAACATTTTATTTTAATAGTTCGGACATTTACGCACGCGACGATACCAAATATGTCTATAAAAAATGTTTTTTACGCTTTTTGGGGGTAAAATAGGAAAAAACGGACGTTTTACTTTTTTATTGGGGGAGGGGATTTATCACTTTTTTTTTTACTTTTACTTTTACATTTTTTTTTACACTTGAATAGTCCCCATAGGGGACTATTCATAGCAATACCATGATTGCTAATACTGATCTGTTCTATGTATAGGACATAGAACAGATCAGTATTATCGGTCATCTCCTGCTCTGGTCTGCTCGATCTCAGACCAGAGCAGGAGACGCCGGGAGCCGGACGGAGGAAGGAGAGGGGACCTCCGTGCGGCGTTATGAATGATCGGATCCCCGCAGCAGCGCTGCGGGCGATCCGATCGTTCATTTAAATCGCGAACTGCCGCAGATGCCGGGATCTGTATTGATGCCCGCGGTTATGCACAGGACGTAAATGTACGTCCTGGTGCGTTAAGTACCACCTCACCAGGACGTACATTTACGTCCTGCGTCCTTAAGGGGTTAAGGACTGAGCCCGTTTTTACCTTAAGGACTGAGCCCTTTTTTCAATTCTGACCACCGTCACTTGATGCATTAATAACTCTGGGATGCTTTTACCGTTAATTCTGATTCCGAGATTACTTTTTCGTGACATATTCTACTTTAACATAGTGGTAAATTTTGGTTGTTACTTGCATCTTTTCTTGGTGAAAAATCCCAAAATTTCATGAAAATTTTGAACATTTAGCATTTTTTTTATTTTGAAGCTCTCTGCTTGTAATGAAAAAGGAAATTCCAAATAAATTATATATTGATTCACATATACAATATGTCTACTTTATTTTGGCATCATAAAATTTACGTGTTTTAACTTTTGGAAGACATTAGAGGCCTTCAAAGTTCAGCAGCAATTTTCCAATTTTTCACGAACATTTCAAAATTGGAATTTTTCAGGGACCAGTTCAGTTTTGAAGTGGATTTGAGGTTAGAAATACCCCATAAAATTCCCCATTATAAAAACTGCTCCCCTCAAAGTATTTAAAATGACATTCAGAAAGTTTGTTAACCCTTTAGGTGTTTCACAGGAATAGCAGCAAAGTGAAGGAGAAAAATCAAAATCTTCATTTTTTACACTTGCATGTTCTTGTAGAGCCATTTTTTTGAAATTCTACAAGGGGTAAAAGGAGAGACATCCAAAAGGAGAGTAAGGAAATACCTCATATGTGTATGTAAAGTGCTCTGTGCTATCCAGGTTTAGACTCGGCCCTCTGACTACGTATTTTTGTGGGTGCGTGTTTAGGTTTGTTTTCTGTTAGTCGTGTACCTCCAGCCTTTCCCGACCTTTTCTCAGTTTTGTAGTTTATTGTTTTAACTTTTTGAATGTCCCTCACTTATTTAGGAAGGGACTGTCACCGTGGTTATGGACCTGATGTCTAGGGCAGGTAAGTAAGTAGGCAGGGACAGGGGAGTTGGCGAGAATAGTGTGCACTCCTTCCCTGCCCAGACGTGACAATCCCACTACAGGGGTTTCCATTGTGTTATCTGAGCTGTAGGACATATAACTCCAACACTGGCATTTAAAGAAATAAAGCAGACATGTCAGCGTGAAATCATGGGTGTTAATAAGAACATGGCTAAATATGGCTAGTCATCAGGATTCCAGGAATACATTTTTTTTTTTTTTTTTTATCTCTTCCAACTTTTTGTTAGTATGAAAATGAGGCTCAAAAGCCAAGTGCATTTCCCAGCACAGCAGGAGTCCAGAGATAACATGTCTGAAAAGAATTAAAAAAAGAAAAGAAAATAATTTCCTCTGTAATATACAGCCACCACTAAGTACTGGAAGGATTAATATTTTTTAATAGAAGTAATTTACAAATCTGTTTAACTTTCTGGCATCAGTTGATTTAAAAAAAAAAAAAAATAAAATAAAATATATATATATATATATATATATATATATATATATATATATAAAGATAAGTGTAGTTTTCTTTAGGGTTATATTTTCTGCCTTTTTGCTTTTGTTAAGTTTTAGTATGATACCAGGTGGGATCTGGGTTAGGTGGGCCGGGCTGATCGGCCCTGTTTGATCACTTTGCTCGCCTTTTGTATTTTTGGTTTTTCCTTTTTCTTCCTTTTTCTTTCGTCATTGAGAATAGGAGTTAGATAGGAAGCCATAATATAGCCGGTTTAGCCAGTACTGTATATGGTTTGCAAGAGGGAAATTGCGAAACCCCCAAAAAGGGGCTTAGGGGTAAGCCCCATAAAATTGTGTGTATTAGTTTTGATAATTAATAAATCAATGATCCTTGTAGATATGAATGTTTTTTTTTTTTTGAGTGTGTTTGATCACCTTCTGTTCCTTTTCTTTAGCCAGCCAGGAAAGGTAACCCTATGTTCAGAAATGTGGCAAGTAACAGCGGACCAACACCCTGACTTACATATATAAATGACATTAAGGTTAGTGTCGATAAACTGTAAAGGTTTAAAAGAAATATGGTCTGGAGGGAAGCAGAGAACTTGAGAGCAGACCTCCTTTGCCTCCAGGACCCCCTTGAACGAAAAGGACGTCTTCAGACTCCAGCATAAGGCATATTCAGTTATAGCAGCCTCACGTGCCATGGGGAAAAGGGCAGGAGGGGTGGCACTGATAGTAAATAAGAATGTTAATATTACAGAATCAATAGTTAAATTAGATGAAGAGGGAAGATATTTAATAGTGCGATGTAAAATAAATAGAGAACCCGTGATCCTGATAGGCTCATATGCCCCTAACGTTAAACAAGACCGATTCTTGCGTAGAGTCCTCCGTAAAGCAGCTTTTTCTCCTGAGGAGAATGTAATTATCATGGGGGACTTTAATCAAGCAATCTGGCCCTCTGTGGATACTACATCAAAGACTTCACGTACGGAACCCGCATAAATATCAAATATAATAGCACAATATGAGATGTATGACGTGTGGAGGATCCAACATCCTACAGAGTCTGATTTTGCTTTTTTTTTCGAACCCTCATAAGGTCTATTCCCGTAACGATTTCTTCTTGGTCTCGAATTCTATATTAAATAATGCTATATCTACTGAAATTAAAAATATTACTTGGACAGACCATGCACCTGTTGCTTTAGTTATTAAAAATGTGGGTGAGCGACTACCTGAACCATGGCGTGCGACTGCGCACATTATTAAAAATGTCCAAATGAGAGAAGATATAGCTTCTTGGATACCTTCCTTTTTTGAAGTGAACAGGGACTCCGTCTCATCTGAAGCGACTATTTGGTGTGCTTTTAAAGCTACTTTGAGAGGGAAAATTATTTCACAAACGGCATATTATAGAAAACAGACACATAGTAGAAAATTGGAGTTGTAAAAAGAATTGGCAGCTTTACATAGGAAAAATAAATTAAAATACGATTCTCAACTAGCCGCCTCTATAAAACGGGTGACAACTGAGTTACATAATATTAACTTATATAAATTTGATTTAGCCATGAAGAACTTAAAGTTAGATCTTTACTGGTTAGGGAATAAGGCTGGGTTCACACCACGTTTTTCAAATACGGTTACCGTCAGTGGCGTTGCGACCCGGGTGCGGGGGGTGCGGCCCGCACCGGGTGACACCAACCTAATGGGGTGACACCAAGACGCTCCGCAGCACCCACACCCCCTCCCCAGCTACACTGACACCCCCCTATGTGCCCGACCGGCCTCCCATCCGTCAGCACACCCCCCCCTGTGCTGTGTGTGCGGTGCGCCCGTCCGTTAGCACCCCCCCCCCCTTCAGTGCGCCCGTCCGTCATCACGCCCCCCACCTTCACCAGTACTGTGCCCGGCCTCCGCTCCCACGTCTGCGCCGGCCTGACGTCATACCGCGTGGCCGCGCAGGGGGACGTCAGTTACGTCACTTCGCATTGCGCCCGGTGAGAAGGATCGCTGCGCTGGATGGGTGAGTGTGTGTGTGTCTGTCTCTATCTATGTTTGTGTGTGACTCTGTGTGTGTGACTCTGTGTGTGTGTGTGACTGTGTGTGTTTGTGTGACTCTCTGAGTGTGTGTGTGACTCTGTGTATTTGTTGACTCTGTGTGTGTGTGTGACTCTGTGTGTGTGTGTGTGTGTGACTCTGTGTGTGACTCTGTGTGTGTGTGACTGTGTGACTCTGTGTGTCTGTCTGTGAGTGTGTGTCTCTCGGACTGTGTGTGTGTGTGTCTCTCTGTGTTGTATGTGTTTTTTTTTGTGTGTGTGCATGTGTGTGTGTGTGAGAGGGGAGACTTTGACGCATTGTGGGGAACCTGCAAGGGAACCTGCGGCCTAATGTGGGGAGTCTATGCTACCTAATGTGCGGAGTATATGCTACCTAATGTGCGGAGTATATGCTACCTAATGTGCGGAGTCTATGCTACCTAATGTGGGGAGTCTGTGCTAGCTAATGTGGGGAGTCTGTGCTAGCTAATGTGGGGAATCTGTGCTAGCTAATGTGGGGAAACTGCTACCTAATGTGGGGAATCTGTGCTACCTAATGTGGGGTAACTGGTACCTACCTAATGTGGGGAAACTGGTACCAAATGTGGGGAATCTATGCTGCCTAATGTGGGGAAAAGATGCTACCTAATGTGGGGAAACTGCTACCTACCTAATGTGGGGGAACTGCTGCCTACCTAATGCTCCCCCCCCTGGCAGTAGCACCCTCATCATCCGCCAGCAACTACCCCCCCCCCCCCCCCCACAGCAGCAGATCCTGGTGGTGGATGATGGCGGGGTGCTCCTGCCAGGAGGATGATCCTGCCGATGGATGATGGGGGTGATACCAGGGGGGATGGCCAGTAGCACCCTCATCCTTCAGCAACACCCCCCCCCCCCCCCAGTAGTAGCACCCCGATCATCCACTAGCAACACCACCAATACCCCCCTCCCGTGGTAATAGCATCAGCTAACGGATGTTGAGGGGTGTTACTGCGGTTGTGGTATTATATTCAGAGGGTGCACTGTATGGCAACGTTATATTCAGAGGGCGCAGTTTGTGGTAGTATTATATTCATGGGGTGCAGTGTGTGGTAGTATTATATTCAGAGGGCACAGTGGGTGGTAGTATTATATTCAGAGGGCGCAGTTTGTGGTAGTATTATTAGAGATGAGCGAACTTACAGTAAATTCGATTCGTCACGAACTTGTCGGCTCAGCAGTTGATGACTTATCCTGCGTAAATTAGTTCAGCCTTCAGGTGCTCCGGTGGGCTGGAAAAGGTGGATACATTCATAGGAAAGATTCTCCTAGGACTGTATCCACCTTTTCCAGCCCACGGGAGCACCTGAAAGCTGAACTAATTTATGCAGGAAAAGACATCAACTGCCGAGCCGAGAAGTTTGTGACGAGTTGAATTTACTGTAGTTTGCACATCTCTAAGTATTATATTCAGAGGGCGCAGTGGGTGGTAGTAATATATTCAGAGTGTACAGTATGTGATAGTATTATATTCAGGGGTACAGTATGTGATAGTATTATATTCAGGGGTACAGTATGTGATAGTATTATATTCAGGGGTACAGTATGTGGCAGATTTATATTCAGAGGGTACAGTATATGGTAGTATTATATTCAGAGGGTACAGTATGTGATAGTATTATATTCAGGGGTACAGTATGTGGCAGATTTATATTCAGAGTGTACAGTATGTGTTGGTATTATATTCAGAATGTACAGTGTGTGGTATTATATTCAGTGGGTATGGTGTATGGAAGGTTTATAATCAGAGTATAGTGTATAGTAGTATTATATTTAGAGGATACAGTGTCTGGCAGGTTTATAATAATAATTGTTTTCATATAGAGGATGAGAATGCGCTGACATAGTGAGGAGACGTCTGGGCGTCACATTCTGCAGAGAGAAGTTTTAGCTGGACCAGGCGGTATGTACCATCTGAATTAGATAAGGGAAGACTATAGAGAAGACGTCACTGATATCATTGTACATTCTCCTCTCTGTGTCCTATCAGAGCTGTAGTCGCTTGTCAGTTCTACAGTTATGGTCAGTGAAACCACAACTCCCAGCATAACCTCACCACTGCATAAAGGGGTACTCTACTGGAAAACATTTTTTTTAATCAACTGGTGCTACAAAGTTAAACAGATTTGTAAATTACTTCTATTTAAAAATCTTAATCCTTCCAGTACTTATTAGCTGCTGTATAAGCGATTCACAGGAAGTTATTTTCTTTTTTAATTTCTTTTCTGTCTGACCACAGTGCTCTGTGCTGACACCTCTGTCCATGTCAATAACTGTCCATAGTAGGAGCAAATCCCCATAGCAAACCTATCCTGCTCTGGACAGTTCCTGACATGGACAGAGGTGTCAGCAAATAGCACTGTGGTCAGATTGGAAAGAACTACGCAACTTCCTGTGGAGCATACACCAGCTTATAAGTACTGTAAGTATTAAGTACTATTTTAAATAGAAGTAATTTAAAAATCTGTTTAACTTTCTGGCACCAGTTGATATAAAAGTAAATGTTTTCCAGTGGAGTACCCCTTTAAGTAATTCTGGGAGCTGTATATTTCAATGGTGAAAACTTCTTTAACACTTTCCCATTCTGTGGCAACTGGTATATCTGATTATTATACTGGAATTTCTCACAATGCGCTACAACAGTGGTGTCCGTCACAACAGGCTAAAAACTTACTGGGGGGAGGGGGGAGGTATGGGGGTGACACCATTTTCTACCGCACCGGGTGACACCAACCCTAGCAACGCCACTGGTTACCGTATACGGTTTTCCGCTAAAAAAACGTATGGCAAAAACCATATGCAACCTTATACAACCGTATGACTCCAAATTAAAACGTATACGGTTTTTCCCCATATGGTTCTATCCGTTTGCATCAGTTTTTGCCAACGGTTTTGCTATTTTGTTGGAATTAGTTTTCCAGCAGTTTAATAAAGTTACTATTGTTCTATTGAAATTCCAATCTGCGCATCTGTCAACTCCAAGAACGGATTAGAAAAAACGTGTGAAACCGTATTCTGAAATTCTGTGTACGGTTCCCATAGACGACAATGTTAAAAGAACCGCATACGGTTCGCATACGGTTTTCCAACCGGAGGCAAAAACGTGGTCGACAGCGTTTTTGCCTACGGTTGAAAAATCGGCAAAACCGTATCCGAGGCAAAACGGATGCAACCGTACACAACATTTGGAATACGGTTTACAATGCATTCTCTATGCATACGGTTTCGGATACGGTCGTATACGTTTTTTGGCGGAAAACCGTATACGGTTACCATATTTGAAAAACGTGGTGTGAACCCAGCCTAAGCCAGGCGCACATTTAGCCCGCCAAGTTAAAGCAAAAAATATTACAAAGTAAAATCACATATTTAAAATTGCCAACGGGAGAGAGAGCTCAAGATCCTAGGGGAATCGCAAACGGCTTTGCACAATACTACCAAGAATTACCGTATTTTTCGCCCTATAGGACGCACCGGCGTATAAGACGCACCCAATTTTTAGGGGCAAAATCTAAAAAAAATAAAGATTTTGAACCCAATAGTGATCTTCAATCTGAGGACCTCCAGATGTTGCAAAACTACAACTCCCAGCATGCCCGGACAGCCGTTGGCTGTCCGGGCATGCTGGAAGTTGTAGTTTTGCAACATCTGGAGGTCCGCAGATTGAAGACCACTGCAGGAGATGGTAATACTCACGTGTCCCCGCCGCTCCGGACCCGTCACCGCTGCCCTGGATGTCGCTCCATCGCTGTCGCCGCGTCCCCGTCGCTCCGGAACGTCTCTGCTGCCGGCCGGGTATCCGCGCTCTCTGTCGCCGCCATCACGTCGTTACGCACGCCGACGCACGTACGCGACGACGTGATGACGAGGAAGGAGAGCGCCGGCCATACAGGGGATCCCTGAACGGAGAAGACACCGAGGAGGCAGGTAAGGTCCCCCCCGGTGTCCTGTAAGCACTAACCCGGCTATTCAGTCAGGCTGTTCGGGACCGCCGCGGTGAAATCGCTGAACAGCCGGGTTAGTGTCACTTTCCCTTCAGACGCGGCGGTCAGCTTTGATCGCCGCGTCTGAAGGGTTAATACAGGGCATCACCGCGATCGGTGATGTCCTGTATTAGCCGCGGGTCCCGGCCGTTGATGGCCGCAGGGACCGCCGCGATAGGGGTGTATTCGCCGTATAAGACGCACCGACTTTTCCCCCCCCAGTTTTGGGGAAGAAAAAGTGCGTCTTATACGGCGAAAAATACGGTATATAACTTAGCGAATAACCCTAATATTGTCCATCCAACAACTAAAATAATAAATAACTTTTTAAGCAAGGTTACATTACCCTCCATATCAGAGGAGGAAAGCGTATTGCTCATGGCCCCAATCGAAACAGAAGAAGTGAGAAAAATGATAAAACTACTAAAATCTAAGAAGGCACCAGGACCAGATGGTATAATAAATGATTTTTATAAAGTACATATAACAAAAATAGTACCATACCTAACAGATTTATTTAATAATGTACTTAACTCAGGAGCTCTGGCCAAAGAAATGCTGGAGGCCACGATAATAACTATACCTAAGCCAGGGAAAACTGCAGAGGAACCATCCCAATTTAGACCAATCTCGTTATTAAATAGCGACATTAAAATATATGCAAAAAATTTTAGTGACGAGATTAAATAGAGTTTTGTCAAAACTAATAGATCCTGACCAGGTAGGTTTCGTCCAGGGACGTCAATCCCTGGACGGAACAAGGCGCTTTCTAAATATCCTCTCATGCGCAGTGGCCAATCGGAAGCCTTCTCTGCTAATATCTTTAGATGCGGAGAAGGCTTTTCGATCGAGTCCATTGGGGCTATTTAGAGCAAGTCTTAGAAAATTTCAAAATCCCCCCAAAAACTAATCGCAGCAATTATGGCACTATCTTATAAACCATCAGCAAGGGTGTGTATTGAAGGCCGGAAATCAGAATGAATAAATATCTCAAATGGCACCCGGCAGGGGTGTCCCCTCTCGCCTATTTTGTTCGTAATGCTGATTGATCCTCTGGCCTAGAGGATAAGAATGTCTCAAGAGATTAGAGGAGTAGAAATAGGCGCTAAAACGCATAAGATAGGTCTTTTTGCGGATGATATTTTATTGGCCATAACACATCCCCATCAGTCTATTCCCCCTTCGTTACGTATTTTGGATCAGTTTTCAGAAATAAGTTATTACAAATCGAATATGCAGAAATCATTGGTGTTACCGTTGGTATTAGACACCCAGACAAAAATGGATTTGATGGAGACGTTCCCTTTTAAATGGACAGAGAATTATTTAACGTATTTGGGAATAGCCCTAAGCCCCTCCCCAAGGAAATTATTATTAATAAATATAGAATGATTAACTAATAAACTGCAGGCGGATATTAAGAGATTTGCTAAACTTCCAATTTCCTGGATAGGGAGGATCGCGGTGATAAAAATGATTTTATTACCTAAAATACTATTTGTATTTAGTAATCTCCCAATAAAGTTTCCAATACTTATTATAAAAAAAATTACAAACTATTCTATTAAGTATATATGGAAAAATAGAATAACAAGAGTCACAACACGACTACTGTATAAAGAGGTTAAAGAGGGAGGAGTGGGGTGTCCGGACTTATTGACATAGTAAGTATGGAGGTTTGGAGGCTCGCCATATCTAAACATCTTATTAAAGGTATAAATCCCCAAGATATTAACATAAACGTAATTCAGGAGTTCGTACCGGCCATTGATTTTTCGCAGAGGAAAGGAATTACAGATTTGAATCAAATAAGTAGTAATGGTTCTCTACTACCCTTTGAACGGATATGTGAAAAATTTTTTTTTTAAGTATTTACAGCTACGCCATTTTTTAAGTTCGATAAAAACGAAACCACAGGGAATGCCCACAATGTATGAAAATCACTTTAAGTCAGCTAAAAGCGGCAGAGGTGCAATTTCTATGGCGTATAAAGCGCGGCGTGGGTTTAGCTCAAGAAGTAAAAGCAGATTTTCAGATAAAATGGGAAAACGAGTTAAGAATACAATTAACCCCAGAAAATTGGTCTAAAATATTCATAATGCCGACACAATTATCCCATTGCGCCTCTCATCTCGAAAATTCCAGAAAGCTTTTATACCGATGGCACCGAACACCGCGGCAGATAGCAAGCGTGCACCCTAATGAAAACATCTCGCCTCTATGCTGGAGGTGTGGGGCGGAGGAGGGTACTTTACTGCATATGTGGTGGTTTTGTGCTCAGATACAGCCGATTTGGAAAAAAGTTAAAACATTTTTGAGAATATTATTGGAGAAAGATATAAAATGGGATTTAAAAGTTGCCCTTTTAACCCCTTAAGGACTCAGGGTTTTTCCGTTTTTGCACTTTCGTTTTTTCCTCCTTACGTTTTAAAAATCATAACCCTTTCAATTTTCCACCTAAAAATCCATATTATGGCTTATTTTTTGCGTCGCCAATTCTACTTTGCAGTGACATTAGTCATTTTACCCAAAAATGCACGGCGAAACGGGAAAAAAAATCATTGTGCGACAAAATAGAAAAAAAAATGCCATTTTGTAACTTTTGGGGGCTTTCGTTTCTACGCAGGGCATATTTCGGTAAAAATTACACCTTATCATTATTCTGTAGGTCCATACGGTTAAAATGATACCCTACTTATATAGGTTTGATTTTGTCGCACTTCTGGCAAAAATCATAACTACATGCAGGAAAATTTATACGTTTAAAAATGTCATCTTCTGACCCCTATAACTTTTTTATTTTTCCACGTACAGGGCGGTATGAAGACTCATTTTTTGCGCCGTGATCTGAAGTTTTTATCGGTATGATTTTTGTTTTGATCGGACTTTTTGATCACTTTTTATTCATTTTTTAATGGTATAAAAAGTGACCAAAATACGCTTTTTTGGACTTTGGAATTTTTTTGCGCGTACGCCATTGACCGTACGGCTTAATTAATGATATATTTTTATAGTTCGGACATTTACGCACGCGGCGATACTACATATGTTTATTTTTTATTTTTTTTACACTGTTTTATTTTTTTTTATGGGAAAAGGGGGGTGATTCAAACTTTTATTAGGGAAGGGGTTAAATGACTTTTATTAACACTTTTTTTTTACATTTTTTTTGCAGTGTTATAGGTCCCATAGGGACCTATAACACTGCACACACTGATCTCTTATACTGATCATTGTTATCCCATAGGGACCTATAACACTGCACACACTGATCTCTTATACTGATCATTGTTATCCCATAGGGACCTATAACACTGCACACACTGATCTCTTATACTGATCATTGTTATCCCATAGGGACCTATAACACTGCACACACTGATCTCTTATACTGATCATTGTTATCCCATAGGGACCTATAACACTTCACACACTGATCTCTTATACTGATCATTGTTATCCCATAGGGACCTATAACACTGCACACACTGATCTCCTATGCTGATCACTGGCGTGCATTAACACGCCTGTGATCAGCATTATCGGTGCTTGACTGCTCCTGCCTGGATCTCAGGCACGGAGCAGTCATTCGTCGATCGGACACCGGGGAGGCAGGTAAGAGCCCTCCCGGTGTCCGATCAGCTGTTCGGGACGCCGCGATTTCACCGCGGCGGTCCCGAACAGCCCGACTGAGCAGCCGGGTCACTTTCACTTTCAGCTTTGACCGCCGCTTCTAAAGGGTTAATACCGCACATCGCCGCGATCGGCGATGTGTGGTATTAGCCGCGGGTCCCGGCCGTTGATTAGCGCCGGGACCGACGCGATATGATGCGGGATCGCGGCACGATCCCGCTTCATATCGCGGGAGCCGGCGCAGGACGTAAATATACGTCCTGCGTCGTTAAGGGGTTAAACATGGGTTTAGAGTCATTAGTATATAGGGATAGAGCGTTAGCTTTTATTTTGTTATCAGTGGTACGAACAGAAATAGCAAAAAATTGGAAAAGTGCACAAGTGCCAACCTTGGTAACAGTAATGAGTTTTGTCAGTCAGGCATGTACACTGGAGACGCTTAGATGAGATAAAATAGAAAATATACCTTTATATGACAAACAGTGCAGTATGTGGGATCATTGGATAAAAAGAATATAAGAAGTCAGCATAACTGGATTATAGTAATTGAGAAAGTAATAGTTAAGGAAAGGTGGGAATGTTACTTCTTTATTTATTTCGGAGAATTTCGCTATGAAAAGATAAAGGATAGGAAGGTGAATATAAGGGAGATAGTTGAGGAATATGAAGGTGATCATAGAACAAGTTTTAAGGTATCTATGAATGAATGTGGAATACCTAGCTCACCCATGTTATTCATTTACTGTTAGTTAAAAAATGCTAACGTTTTTGTCTTTATGTGGGTTGGATTGTACCATAACAGATGAATATGAGTTACGGTTGTTTGGTTGTTTTAAGATGTAATGTCTTTTAACCTCTTAAGGACGCAGGGCGTATGGATACGCCCTGCATTCCGAGACCTTAAGGACCGAGGGCGTATCCATACGCCCGTGGGAATTCCGGTCCCCGCCGCTAGCAGGCATTCATCATTCAGCAGGCACCCTGGCACATCGCCCAGGGGGGTCCTGAGACCCCCCCCATGTCGGCGATCGGAGAAAATCGCATATCAATTCAGACATGCGATTTTCTCCAATTCCGGGCTGATCGGGTCTCTGGTGCCCCGATCACCCGGAAAATAGGGCTGATCGGAGTTGTCAGCAACAGCCCCGATCAGCCTAAAGGATTGGAGTGAGATCGCAAAGCTGCGATCTACTCCTATCCCCTGCCATTACTCAGAACGGAGTTCTGACCAATGGCAGCGCAGGACAGGGGGTTGCCATGGCAACCCCCCGTTCTGCCCGCCCCTGGATGTCAAGGGGCTCTGGGAAGAAGATGGAGGCCGT